>NC_041360.1:21524376-21546876 GCF_900634415.1 Cottoperca gobio
GAACATGACTCTTTACGTCTTTCACTATCTCTGGCTGACGCTGTGCTGACGCTGGGGTGGGGGTTAAAAGTAGAAAGATTTAATTCAGCACTTGAAAAGATTGAGCTACCTGCAGACATTTCCTGAACAGGGCCACATTTCCTCCCCTCTTCTAGATCAACAGAGATCTAAATGAGGACTGTGATCCGTCCAGACTTCTTCCTTTGAGGGGGGAGGACAGTGACAGAGGAGATCGTGCGAGATGGAGAAGCAGGGAAAACAGAGAGCAAGAGAGAAGGGCAGGGGGGGGGGGGGGGTTGTGTTTGATGAAAGCCTGCCTCTCTGTTTACTACAAGCTAAAATACTACCAAGCCTGGTTTGCAGCAGGCATGAGGAGAGGGGGGGGGGGGGGGGGGGGGGGGGCTGTGTACATATGTGCGTCTGTCGCCCCCAAACCCAACAGCTGGAGGCTAGAAGGCTGAGGGAGGGTTCCACGTCTCTGCAGAGGGAACAACAGGTGGACGAGAAGGCGTGTGGTTATGTGTTTGTACTGTACATGTGTTTGTGTGTGTGTGATGGCTTAAGGGTATGTGTGTGTGTGTGTGTGTGTGTGTGTGTGTGTGTGTGTGTGTGTGTGTGTGATGGCTTAAGGGTATGTGTGTGTGTGTGTGTGTATGACTGGTTCTGTGGGCAAGCGTGTGCATACATGTACACAAGCCTTACACACCAGAACCCCTTGTAAAACCCCATCGTCACATAGAGCCTTTGTCTCGGGCTAAACCCAAAGTCTGAATTGTCTTATTCATGCTCTCCAATCTATTTAAGTCCCAACTGAGGCAGAGCTGTGAATCAAAAGTAATGACTGTGTTGTTGATGCTGACGTTAAAGCGCTGCTATGAGCACTGTGTTGGCCACTCACGGCAGCTTGTTCAGTAGGCCTCAAGTTTACGCGTGTGCGTGTAAGGGTGCTAGCGTGTGTGTCTTTCCCCACTACTCGCTTTTACCCTGATGACAAGAGGCAATTGGCCTTCTCAGATGACAGTGACTAGGTACTGTGAGGGCAATTGTACCCGGGCAGCTGTGCATCTCTCTCTCTCTCTCTCTCTCTCTCTCTCTCTCTCTCTCTCTCTCTCGCTCTCTGCTCTCTCTCTCTCAGTCCATATCCATATAGCTAAATTGAAAGTAGTTACTGATTCTGTGATTAAATACCTTCCTGTTTGTGCAGGGGCGATCAGATAAGAGTTACCACGTAGGGAATGCGAGGGCTAAAAACAAGGTAAAGCTGGCGGCCAACACACTTCCCTGGGTCATTATTGGCATACCTGAGATGCTGAAAACACACAGGATGGCTGCACTGAAGCAGGAAATTGTGTGCGGGCGGCAACAAGTCGCTAGATGAATCACATTTTCTTTTAGGTATGTTATTTTTTCCTTGGTACATAGTTGCTAGGTTTCCTCCCCATCACCATTGTGATCATATACAGGTTCCCTGTGGAGTTTTTGACCTCTAGTAGGGCTATGAGAGCTGTTTTTGTATAAGTCCAGCCAATGGTTTCACACTATTCCACTGATCAACAGGTGCAGTGCAGCATTTGTTTTACCCCAAGGATGCACACAATGTGTCTTATCAGCATTAATCTGTTGATTAAGAAACTTTAGAAAAAAGATCATGCCTCATAAATATCATCTTTAGAAGATTTATTCAGTATTAAAAGTAATTCAGTGATCGCTCTTATATGAACCCAGGGTAAACAGGAACCACTACTAGCTAATGCAGCATGACTCTTTATTAAGGTTTCTGTGTTCCCCTTGTTTTAACCAATTTCAGTGAGCCTATACACTCAAATACAGTAGCAGCTTGAAGGCAGTGAACGGAGGATGTTAGGCAGGCCGCACTGACAGGCTAAATGAGTGGAATAGTTTCATCTGGCCTTATCAGTTTCATGTCTTGTTTTGTCTGCCGAGCCTGGCAGGCCCAGTGTTGGTCTGCAGGAAAGAATGTTGGGTCATCCAGCAGAGCTGATAGAGTTATGATGAAATTCTCTGGAATAACACCAGACATCCCTGTCCACTGTAAATGGGAAGCAGTCGGTCCAGCTCTCATTCCAGCTGCGTTTGGTAATGCCACAAGGAAGCGCTTTCATTCACATTTTCTAACATGCTGCTCTTTATATAATTCATCATTAAATGAGCACACTCTTGAGAGCTCCCTAGACCCCGGTGACCTCTCCGCAGTTTCCCCCCCTCCCCCGGACGCTCTGACCAATCGCGTGTCTCTAAACACTGTCACCGGCCAACCAGACGGCTCCGAGCTGCGTAATCATCCTCCTCAGCTTCCCACCGACATTTGCAGACGCCATCAAAACATCACTCCTCAAAAAAGCCAAACAAAGGTCTGTACCGAGCGAGGCGCCCGACCAACGCTTCTCGCGTGCACATCTTTTGATGAGGAAAAAACGGCACCATAACAAAAACAAGAGGCTGAGTGGGATGGGGATAGGATGCTATATTTGGAAACGGACGAGTGGGGCGACAAGATGTCTTTTTCTCTTTCTTGTTCTCGCTTGTTTCTTTACCGTGCTGTCTCCTCCTCCTCTCTGCCGCTCTGTGTATGTGAGGCCAGCTGTGCTCATGTAGTATAATAAGGCTCTCTCTCTGAGATAATGGCTTTAATGCTGGTTAAAAGGGGAAAGGGGGTTGGTTGGGGTCAGGCTGACTCCTGCGCCCAAGGATCAGCTGGCACGGCGTCGGGGCCGTGGCACCAGGCACAGGGCCACTGTCTGGGCAGGGCAGACAGCTGGCGGGGGGTGGAGCACGGGGGATGCTCTCTGTCTGGGTTGCACACACACACACACATCATCTTTAATTCCCTCCACTGTACTCAGACAACTCTTGTTTACATCGCGTGTGTTGTATCGTGTCTGTCTCGTGTCTAAGTAGCTGTGTGGTTTACACTTTGGATCATTCTTTGGAAAATAAAATGAGTAACACCTGAGTAGACACTGCTGATACTGCACGTTCAGTCTCTTAACACCGCTTCTCAACACGGCGCTCAAACACACCGTCATTTGTGATTATAAGCAAGTAGAACATTTTTATTTAGAAGATATTGGGAACCTCTCTTTGTTGAGTTGAGTATTCAGTTATTTGATCGACAACAATCTCAAACGTGAGGATTTTATGCTTTTTGTCTTCTATTTATAATGAATTATTTCAAATCTGTGACTGTTGTTTAAACAATAGCAACAATTTAAAGACTTCAGTATGAATCCACAGAACATGTGGCTTTTTCCACTATTGACTAAATCATTTTTAAAATGTTGTTATTAGATTAATCCATAATGAAAATGATTATTGGCTGCAGCGCTGCCATGTTTATGTATACCATATGTAAGTGTTTTAGTTCCTCAGAAAACAGCACCATCTGTGTTGTTGAGGGAAAGTATTTCCTGTGCACAAGCCATGATGCCATTAGTATCCATTTCAATAGTCGCCCTGAACCTAGACCAAAGTGCTGGCACGCCCCTTGTCATTTATAATATCAGTCTGACTGGCCTATTGATGACGAGAACAAAGCCACAGTGTGGCCGACCTACAGCAGTGGCCGTAGTAACATGGCACCTCCCCGGTGACTGACGATGCCACGCTGGCTGCCACCACAGCCTGGCACAGGAGGGGGGGGGGGGGGGGGGGGGGGGGGGGGGGGGAGGAGGCGGGGGAGTGTGTGTGTGTGTGTGTTTGAGGGTTTGGGGGGCATTTGGTGGTTGTGGCAGCTGGCAGTGAGAAGACAAGGTGGGGGGGGGGGGGGGGCAGGGAGGTTCCTCATTTTATAAAGACTCCCCTGTGTGAAACCCTTGCGAGGCCACACCCTTGATGCAAAGTCAAAGAGTGGTTTGCCGACGTGCACGTACACATGCTCACGCACACATATGCTGTACTACAAAGATAGACACAGTAGTTTGTTCAAGGCGACTCTGACAGATTATATAAAATAAATAAACACACACACACACACACACACACACACACACATAAAACACTCTGCTCTGGTGATGCACGTGTCACTCTCCTTTCATGTTTGTGGACGTGCATATCAGTATTTGTGTGTGTGTGTGTGTGTGTGTGTGTGTGTGTGTGTGTGTGTGTGTGTGTGTGTGTTTTCCTTTCAGTGGATGAGTGTGAGGGTTTTTTCAAAGACACAGCGGTCTACAGTTTTGTCCTCTTGAGTCATTGCTGCCTTGCTGATGAAATGTAGAGCGGTGTCACGCCGCTGAGCTGTTTATTAACTCTGAGGAGACGGGGGAATGTAATCAAAGTGTCCTGATTGAGTCATGTGGCGGCTATTCATCTTCCCACACTAGAGCCCACGATGAAGAAATATTAGTGCTTGGCTTCATTGGATGTGTTGAAATAGTTCCTTGAAGAGAAGAGGCCTTAAATGAATAGAAAGTGTGTGTGTGTGTGTGTGTGTGTGTGTGTGTCTGTGTGTGTTTTCTTTTGCATTATATTTATGTATTCATGTTTATGTGTGTGTTGAAACATGTGTGACACAGAATGTTTGTGTCTGTTTATCTTCTATGAAAGTGTTACAACGTGTTGGACGCCGTGTTCTGTCCTCATGATGGCCACCACACTAGGAGCAGATCATGTCCAGCTGTCTTTAAAGACAAATGGTCCATCAGGCAACTGCTTATTCCCTCCACCCTCTCCTCTCACCCCTCTCTCCACCCTGTCTCCGTCCCTCTCTCCTAACCCACCCCCCCCCCCCCCCTCCCCGTGTTTACTTGACTTTACGTGCTAAAAAACATTGTGAGTGCCGTTATCGTTTCATCGATAGTCGTGTGTGGTGACAGCTTCCTGGAGATAAGTTGGAGGATGTTGAAGTGTTTATGGATCGGTGGTGTTTGGTTTTATGAGTTTCACATGGACGGTAATTTTACTTTCTGTAATTCCTTAACTTGTTCCAACTTTGACCCAAATCCAGGCTTATTTATTTATTTGTTTGTTTGTTATAAGTTAACATTTGGCTGAACAGGATGATGGGACACAAGTTATTACTGTTGGATATGTGCTGATCTTTGTTAATAAATACAAACATGTTCCAGTCTATATAAATCTTCATGTTTGGTATTTTCATCACTGCCAACACAGTATTGTGGTACTTGCAAACATTTGCTATATATACACACGGGGGGGGGGGGGGGGGGAGCGAGAGCTAAAAGTCTTCCCACACCCGTATTATTCTGAGCCGACAGCAACTTCATCTCTTGGCAGCCTTCTCATACTTCATCTCTTTTGGCTTGTTTATGCTGCACATTTATTGTGTTTGCGGTAACATTTCCCCCGACCCTCACATCTCTCAACGTGAAAAACGCTAATGTGCCTCTAACGCGACATCAAAGCGTCTCCCGCGCCCAAACGCTCTCTCTCTCTCTCTTGGCTGTTTCGATTTATGGCTTTTTCTTACAACATGAAAGACCATCAGTGTTTCCCCACACGTACGTATGCGCCTGGACACACACGGACATGCACTACCACATGGGGATGCGCACAGTGCATGTATGTACACACACACACACACACACACACACACACACACACACGTTCTCTGTCTCACGGTCATGTCCAAACAGAATGATCAGTAAATCAAATAAAACACCCACAGTGTTTCAGAGGGAAGGAGTGTGCTCTGAACAACGCAGAGATAAAAAAAAAAGGAGAAAAAGGAGAAGTCGAGGAGAAGGGGAGGAGCGGACGCCGGGGGATTGTACGTCCTCGTGAAAGTAGCCCTCAGAAACAAAAGCAGCTTTGAGTGCGCGCCCACTCAGAAGAGAGATTAGCCGGTACACACACCCCCCCCCCCCCCCCTCCACACACCACCACCATCACCACCCCTGCAGAAAAGAGCTTTGGCTGCAGTTTAGCGGCACGTGGCACAGCCCTTGATACTTATCATGTGCGTCAGGTGCTCTCACTGGGTTTCCTGTTCTTTAAAACATAACCACCATTTCCCTCTTTCGCTCCCTCCTTCTCTCATCCACACCGCTGCCACCCAGCCTTCCCCTTCATTTCTTCTTCCTCTCTTCCTGTCCATCTCTTTCTCCTGCTTTTTACAAACACAAAGAACATATTGTATCTGCCAGCGTTAAAGTGAATCCATTCTCCTTGGCAGAGGCCCGGCCCGTGGTGAATCTGAGCCGGGGCCTAGCTCTGTTTTCCAGCTGGCACCGAGGCGGCCGGTGGAGCGGGTTGGTTGCTCGTCGGGTTGGTGAATTTGAGTCCAGCTGACACGTTGGTTTAGGATTCATTCACGCAGTCTGTCGTTCTCGCTCTCCCTCTTTCTCGGGCTCACTAAACTTGCAAAGCATGACCCCAGTTAACCTCGTCCGAATGTACACTTTGAGGTCGCTGGCGTTACTGCACACAGGGCGTTCTGTAATATCACAAGAGAGCTGCACTCAAGAAAGGAAATTCAAGGATATTATTAAATCATCCGGGGAGATTTTTTACAAATGGGTCACATGAATATACCAGACTTGCCATTTTCACACATTCATTGCATTAGCTGGTGTTTTTCAGCCAGACTGTTGAGCCTTTTAGAAACCAGAGAGGAAGAACATTTTAAGGTCATGGTAACGCTTCTATTTAGTTGTTGAATGTGTTGGGGAAAAGTCAGGGAACTTTACATCCAGCAGGAATAACTGAACTCAAACACACAAAACCACACGTGCACACACAAACTCTGAACTACACAAACTCACGACTAATAATTCCCGAGAACACGGCTTCGAGTTCATGCAGTCTCGCATGCAATCACTCATAACCCAAAGAAACACATCACCCACACTGTTTCACCAAAGACACAAACACATCAATAATGAGATGCTATCGCATTTCATAATCATGGTTCAGGCACAGACTCTGAACACAGCCTCAATCCCCTCCCCTCAAATATGAAAGGGCCCAGAGGATGAGTCAGCACACTCGCAAGGCAGCAAAAACAAACTGTTAATAAAAGGCCAACAGAGCCTTTTGAAGTTTGTCTGACTGTCCTGCTCTCCTTTCTCCCCTTCAGCTTTCATCCTTCCATCCGTCCACCTCCCTCCTCTGGCCTCTCTTAACCGCTGGCACATGCTTGTCGTGAAACAATCGCACACCTCTTTTCTTCTGTTTGTGTTTCTCTTTCACGCTGTATATCTCCGCGCTTTTTTTTTTTTTTTTATGTGTTTGAGTTAAAACGGTTTCTTTGAACATAAGGCTGTGAGAAAATGGGAAAATCAAGACGAGGGGTCCGTTTGTCGGTTGTGCATTCATCACATATATTAAAGTGTGTGTGTGTGTGTGTGTGTGTTTCCCCCCCTGCTAAAAGTCTCTAATTTAATAATAAAGGTTTTTATTAAGTATCGTTTGTTTAATATTCCTGTAAAATGATATCAGCACAGGCACAAGAATCACACATGTCGGTTCTGTTTGTTCAAAAGCTCCATGCGAAACCTCTTAAATGAAACGATTGAGCACCTTACATATTCGTCTGACATATTTCTTTAGGAGAATAACCAAGTGTAGGCTCATAAAGCAATCCTAAATCTAGCAAATTCAGTTACTGATACAAGACCTTCATTTGTAACATATACACTGAGCGTCAACCGAGCTCAGCCGCTAAGTGGTAACGACGTGACTCACTGACGGCACTCTCAAAATCATAAACGAGCTTCATTGAATCATGCAACTGCATCGCCTTCATCCTTTTCCCTTGAATTGATTTAAATGCTGGTGTCAATTTAGGATAAAGTTGAATACTGTTTCCAGAACAGCTGCAATGTTTTCTCAATTTACAAAGTCAGAAGCAAAGACGATTGTAGTTTGAGGGATTCATCCAACGTAGCTGCGGGAATGGTTTGAGTTGACGTGTCAGGGAAGGAGAGACAGTCAGGGGGGGGGGGGGGGGGTGTACTGCTCTTTGCCTGAAGTTCATGGGTGCTGAATGTATTAGTTTGGATGACACTCGTGAGTTATAGCTCGTTGTCTGCTGTCACTCAATGTAGTGTTTTTAAAAAGCTTGATTTATTCTTTTGACAACATCATCATATCAGTACACTGCTGACTTTGTTGGTTTGTGTGTGTGTGTGTGTGTGTGTGTGTGTGTGTGTGTGTGTGTGTGTGTGTTATCCCCCTCTCCTGGAGACAAAAACCACTACTGTCTTTTTTTTTTTTTTTTTCCTGCTTTCAAATGTATTTTCCTTTTGTTCTGGCTCTTTTTCTTTTATTTCCCTCTCTTCCTTTACTCTCTCTTTCTGGCCTCTCCCTTCCTCTCCCTCCCTCCCCTCATCCCTGATCTCCATTCTCCATTCATGCAGCCCTGTCACAGCAATGATAATGATGACCTCTGTGTAATACTAGCTTGTTATTGGCCCACCAGCGAGGCCAGTGTGTACACCCTCTGTTGCTTTTTCTGCATTGACCATTGTGTTACGAGCGAAACGCTACGGTGTGTGTGTGTGTGTGGGTGTGTGTGTGTGTGTGTGTGTGAGAGAGAGAGAGAGAGAGAGAGAGAGTGTAGGTGAAACACAAAGAGCAGGCAGCCAGGGTGAGCTGCACAGGGGATCTATGGAGAGGCAGAAAAACATCACCTGAACTGACCCTACGCTCTCGCTGTTGCCGTTATAATGTTACTGAAACAGGAGTGGAAAATAACTCAGGTTTCTTTGTTTGACTGGTATTACACATAAATGCTTTATTTTTGTGAGAATGAACATAATACCACATTTGCTTCCTGCTGTATATATAACACAACCGTGCCTTTAACCTGCAGGCTGTTCCACACAGCAGCTGACAAACAGGAAGTGAGCGTCCAACATCTGAGTTTTAATGGAATGGCCATTATTTATTTACACCAGTAATTGTTCTGGGGATCTCTGTTAGCGAGAGATGGCACATTTATTAAACCTAAGGTACAGAGGTTTTGAGGTTTTTAGAACAAATCTTTAATATATTTATTGATTGGAATTGTTTGTTATATCTACCCATAACATATGCATTGGCCTTTAGTTATATGATCTTCATTTTGACAAGTTGTCCACCCTTTTGCTTTTATCTTTAAACAGTTTTAGTTTCTAGAACTAAAAAAAAATAAACATACAAAATATCTTCCTTTATCGGGACCCTGTTGATTTCTTATTATCTTCTTGTGGAGCTGTGGAGATCACATCTACCTCATGCTCCCACATGCTCCCACATGCAGTCTGTTACACATATTCCTGCCAACTGTTTTTGCGATATTCCATTGATTTACAGTTGGTGGAGGCAATGTGACAAAAAATGTAGAAATGTGCCAGAAGGCATAGAAGAAGAAGAAGAAGAAGAAGAAGAAGAGAAGAAGAAGAAGAAGAAGGAATGAAGAAGCAAGAAAGAATAAAAGAGAAAAGAAGAAGAAATAGAGAATATGCGAGAGCATAAGAGAATACGAAGAAGAAAAATAGCAGAACACAACACCACAACGAGATAAACGCAGAAAAACGACGAAGAATAAATACCGCAGATCCCACACTACGAAATAACATCAGCCTCACTGTCTCCTTCCCATAGCCCCGCCACCCTCCCCTCCGTGCCGGCCGAAAAAGCCGCCTCCCGCCCCTCCCGCTATCCTTATATCCGCTCGCCTACCGCCAGCACGCGCCCCTCCCCACCCCACCGCCCCCTCTCCTCCTCCTCCCCCTCCCGCCCACGCATCTCATCTCCGCCTCCCTCCTCCCCTCTCTCCTCCTCTTCTCCTCCCTTCCCTCCTCCTCCTCCTTCTCCTCCTCCCGCCCCCCATCCCTCCTATCCCGCCTCCTCCCTCTCCTCTCCCGTCACTGCTCCTCCTCCTCCTCCCCCTCGCCACCCCCCCCCCCCCTCCCCCTCCTCCTCCTCCTCATCCTCCTCCCCGCCTCCTCATCCTCCCCTCCGAAGAGCCGACGCATCCTAAGAAAAGAAGAGAAAGAAGACAGCCACTATATGTGAGTGGAAACAATGCACATTCCAAAATATCCCAAAAAGCTGGCATTAGAAAATGTTTTATTCGGGAGGAAATGCATTCAACAGGTTTGCTCGGCCTCAAGGGTAGACAAATATTTTGGTTAGAGATGGTGAATATAAATACAAGTTTCCTTATTTACAAGAGAACTCCACAGGGTGCCGTTAGGTACTGTTGTTTTTTTCACTGTTGCTCAAGAAGGGATTTATCTGAAGGAGTTTGTCTTTTCATCTCTGGACCGTAACAGTGTGATTTGAGATGGCTGCACATCAGACATAAGAAGGATTGCTCTATTCTGCTGACTGAAGATGATTTAGAAGAAAGGAAATGGACTTCAATAAGTGAAAACAAAAAAAAAAGCCCACCATAATGTAAAAGTGAAGGCCGCTAGATATTTCCTGTCTTTTCACCAGAACAGCGTTTTACAACCTTGCTTATATTTATTCATGCAAAAAGGCCCCAGTGGTACATTAAACAATTCCTTTCCTGTGTTAATGAACATTATGTGAGTCATGCTCGTGCCATGTAAGCAGACGCAGCCATAACAAAGAAAGAATGACGCTGTAAAAAGTTGTCTGGCGTTGCACAGGTTGAAGCGCGAGGCCTCTTGAGGTCACAGTGTTGGGGGGAAAACACATTACACATTCACTACAGCACGAGAGGACGGGGACCCGCGCAACTGCTTTCCCCCTCGTCTTATCTCTCGTTCTGTTCTCCCGTTGTGTCGTGCGATTGAGAGCATTTCAATGGCAGGAATCTTTGTTTTGTTGAATAGCGCGGCCTGGTCGCACACAGATGCCAAGACATTCCTGGAGCTGGTAGTCTTTCCTTTTGGCAGGCCTGCACCTCTGTCTCCTCTCCTCTCCTCTCCTCTCCGTGTGCTCTCTTTATTTTCACTCCTCTTCGTGACTTGGTTCCTCCTCGCGGTGACAGTCATGGAGAGAGCGGCGCAGTACAGTAGGTGTGTCTGAGTCACAGTGTTGTTGTTTGTCTACGTGCTCGGTGTTGACCGTCCAAAGCGAGGCGTTCTTGCTTGTTCATTCTAGCCAGTACTGCACCATTCACTTCACAACACCTAATTACCATTCATTACATGTCAAAGGCTACCACACAACTCCCTCGGTCTACTTCATCCAGTATTTCATATCCCTTCTTGCATGTCATGTCTCCATTTGTCAGTGATTATGCGACGGTAGAATATGGCACACATCAGAGAATGCAGCGATAGCAGCCCCCAGGCTTCTCTCTCTCTCTCTCTCCAGGCTTTATAACTCTCCAACAGATGGCAGTGTGAATCGCTGTATCGGCACAGGCCAGCTTGTGATGACTGTGTGTGAATGAATGACTTTCATAAAGTAAAGCAGACACCTCTTCTCTTCTCTTCAAACAGACAGGCTGAGAAGGCATTGACCTCTCCAACTCAGATTCTCTTCTTAAATTTATATTTAAGTTTTTTTTTTATGTTCAAGCCATATGACAATATGTGTATATATATATATATATATATATACATATATATATATATCTACTATACTATATATATCTACTCGCTGAAATGTGATGAATTTGTAGATACAAATATTTTTAAGCCCCTGCTATAATTCATTTTTCAAAACCATTTATTGGCATAGTATACTAAGATTTATTTATGATTTTTTTTATGACATGATTTTTTTTATTATTATACTATAGTATAGTAAGTGATCCAAGGCACTAGGCCACTATATTCCAATTGTCTTGTGCATCCTTTAAAAAAACATCCTGACATATGGGAAGCATATCTGTAAATGTTTACATCTTCAGTAGAATAAAAATCATTTGTAGTGAGTCTCCAGTAAGGTTTAGAAAACAAACCTGTCAAATCTGGATGCGTGACATGACGTTATACATGATGCTTTTATTGCACTGCAGCTTTAGTATCTACAACAACAACAAAAAAGTACCCTGCAGGGATAATAAAGTGAATGTTATTTAATCTTATCTTATCAGGAATTTGGTTTGAGTCCAGGTAACTAATGTAACCAGATTGGGAAAAGTCATGTTCTGTTCTAAGCACCAGAAAGTCACCGCACAGGCTGTTAACACGATACATTTAGTTGTTACTTTGCAGGACAAACTGCTGACAGTGTACTCACTGCCTCGCTCTTTATTGTTCTTTTTGTTACACTCTGCCCTACAGCCCTCTTGCTTACAGTCCTGACGAGGACCTTGTTTATTTGGTATTTGCTAGGTGACGGGCAGACCAGCACAAACAAGTGTGTGTACACACTGTTTGTTTGTGTGCTTGTATGTGTTGTCGTGTACCCGATAACAGACAAACAGCCCCAGGGGAGGGCAGGAAGGTGGTCAGGAAGGGTGTTCCTGTGTGAACAGGAGCTCTGTGTCCTCCCCACCGTTGTCTCTGTACATCATGTCCCCACCAGTCGCTGCAATGACTGGAAGTACTGTACGTAGAAGACAATGTTCCGATGTTGCTTGTTATTTCTGTCTTGGTAAATTATTTTTGTATTCAATTTCCCTTTTTGTTCCCACAGCCCATCTCACCCATTTCTTATGTTGATGCTTTTAGATGATAATATGTCAGCATCCCAAATGTGAGGATTGTCTGCTTCTTTTCACCTTTAGAATAAATGATATTATAAACTGAATGTTAAAGATTTCTCATCCCTTGTTCACTAAAGGACCATTTATACACCAAACAATACATTGATTAATAACACATACACTGATGAATCACTAATGAATACAATCATCAGCCTTATATAGAATTGACTTTTATTTATTTATTATTAAATCATTTTTCACTTTTTGAGGGTGAGCCCAAGAAATATTTGTTCTGTCTTTAGTGAACAGAAAAGAAAGGGACTGTACTTATTAAAAGACACTTGGTGTCAGCCCTGCCTGTGACTGTCCCATGTGTTGCCTGTGGTCAGAGGGAGGGTCGAGGGACAGCTGGAGCATCACCTGTCACCGGATCACATGCGTTTATGTGACACAACAGTGGTGACACCCAACTCCAGCATTTACACCCGACGCAGAGTGAACACGATACAATTCCCCTTTTAGCAAATGCCAATTAAGAGAACCTACAACTAACTGCACGAGAGAAGCACAAAAAGGAAAAGACTCACAAGTGATGAACACATACAGTAGCATGTGGTAGTATTTCTGCAGAAGAGACAGCGTCTGTGCATTTGCCCACTCTTACCTGCTTTTGCTTTCCTCATTTGTAATCACTCCATCTCTTTCACCTACACCCAGACTTGGAAACACACACACACACACACACACACACACACACACACACACACAAATGTACTCTTTCAACACACATGCTCACATCCATACACATCCACTTGCACAATCCCCCCACCTCTCTCCTTTGTCGGAGGCGATAAATAAGTGTTTAATTAATGTGTGTTTGCAACAAGCCTGTCTAATAATGTTTGTTCTTGTCTTCCCCTCTGGGCCACTCCTTTTTGAGAAAAACCCACAGGAGGAATTCCTGATCCGTTTTAAGCTCCAACGAGAATGTTGATAAGTCTGTAGATTACTGCCCAACATGTTTATGATAGCCTATTATTCTCTAAGCTTTATCCGGGCACAGCGCGTGCTTTGTCAACTATTTAGGTCACGGTACAGTCTCAGAGGAAAGCACTGTAGATATAAAGTGAAATATCAGGAAACCTGAAGTGTCAAAATGATGCAACTCTTGCTCTGCTTTACTGAACATGTCCAAGTCGTTATGATGTGGCAAAAGCAGCCAGTGTACTCGCACGTGACCTCACACATGTCATCACAATCTGTGCTATCTTTACCTGTAAGATGCACTCAACCTGTTGTAGCAATGAGATCTACAAGCCACAAGTCTGGAATCTTTTCTCAGACATTTTGACAATGCTCAGTTATTTCAAAAATGATGATCACTGGCGTGCTGCGATGGGATTTCGTTCTTCTCTGTGACACTCCGAGGTTTCAGAGGCTCGTATTTCAACAACAATAATAGCTGCTGAATGTCCCGCTCTGCTATAAAAACGTCCGGGCCATCAGGCACACGCACTAAAAGATGGGGAGAAAAGAGGGGCCATACCCTTAAGCTTATGAAAATGCCATTGATGTTAACTATCTGACTGTGTCCTGCCAGAAATACCGCAGTTGGGCCGGAGTTGTTTGCTATCAGCGTCTAGTAGAGACAGGAGTCTGAATCTGTCTGTCCGGCCCGGTGCGTGAGATGGGCCTTTGATGTGCTTTGCTGTTTAGGCTTTGATTTACGAAGCGCCACCTTTATCATTTTTCCTTTTTTTTGGAAGCCATTGGAGCCATCAGAGGATATTGGTTAGCATGCTTGTGTACATGTGTGTGTGTGTAAGTACTACAGGGGGGGGGTACATAAGTACAAAGGTAAAACCAAGGCCAAGGCTGTGAAGATGTAGATCTCTTTGAAGTTACAAGAGTGTGTGCGCGCCTACTTGTTGTGGTTGTGAGCGTGTACATGAGTCTCGGTGTGTATTTGAATGTCACCAGGCAGTCTGTCATCTGTTTACCTCTATCACTAAGGTGGAGCCATCCGTCTGTGTTAGGCCGGCTGTGCAATGTCAGAGATGTCTCTGTTGGGTGACACACCTGTGTTTACAGTTGGCAAAGCATGTAAACAACAGCGGTCTGTGTGTATGTGTGTGTCTGTGTCTGTGTCTGTGTGTCTGTGTGTGTCTGTGAGTGTCTGTCCGCCCACTCACGCGATCATATGGCTCAACAGCTTTTGTAATGAGTGTCTTTAGCAGGTAGACGCGACTGGCAGACTACCATGTCATTATGCCATTACACTGCTCTGTCATTGGGATCGCATCTATATTGAGGAAGATGGATACGAAACAAAAGCACAGACTTGTTGACCGACTTTGTTTGTTTCATAACGCAGGTCTACACTGTACTTATGTTCAGAGTGTTTACACCGGAGGCTGACTTAACCTGTTTTGTCTTTTTTTTTTGTCACTGCTGTTAAATCCAGGTCCACCTGATGGACCGGAAAATGGACTCAGTCCTGCGGATCTTGATGCAGCAGTTTCCGCCCAAGACGGAGCTGACGTACAAGCCCTCCATCCGCAGGGTGACCATCCAGAACCGCATGGGTGCCAGCATCGATGAGGGGCTCTGATGTAACAGCGATGGTCACGCTGGGTACGATGGTGTCATCACCAAAGAAGGACTAGAAGTTCACAACAGCCTAGCCCACTATATGGGGAGCAAGCCTGCAAATAATAAGGGGGCTCAGTCTTCCAAAATAAACTCTCCCTCTCTTCCATTTGCAATCCCACCTTTTCTTATTGACTTTTGACCACTGAGAAGAGAACAACCTTTAATTGTCCACTTGGCGCCGGGTTCCTCTGGGAGTGGGATTCATGGTGTAGAAAGAAGGCGAACTGACCTCTTCCTTCTGCCACTGTTGGCCCTGTTTGATCCGTCTAAATCAGGGGTGTCAAACTCATTTTAGTTCAGGGGACACATGCAGCACAATTTGATCCCAAGTGGGCCGGACCAGTAACATCACAGCATAATAACCTGTAAATAACCACAACTCCAAATGTTTCCCTTCGTAAGTACATTCTGAAAATGTTCAAACTTAATCTTTTTACAAAATATTATGAACAACCTGAAATCTCTTAAGAAAAATAAAGGTGCAATTTCAACAATAGTGTTTATCATTTACACGTGTGTGTTACAACTTACTGATCACAGTGTATCTACAAAGATGTTTACTTTCTGATCAAAACAACTCATTAATACACTTTGCAAAGTCATCCCGCGGGCCGGATTGGACCCACTGGTGGGCCGGTTTTGGCCCACGGGCCGCATGTTTGACATCCCTGGTCTAAATGTAGCTTTCTCTTATACACCAGCATTGTGGGCCCTCAGTCTTCCCCCGCAGGACACAGTGATTCAATCATGGACACGCTATATGAATTTCCCTCTGTTAACCTCATAATCACTCTGCTCAGATAATGCTAATTTATGTGTGGCCTGACATTGAGCTGCATTCCTCCACTCCAAATATTATTCCAAAGCTAACTAACCCAGTAATGAAGTCATAATGCAATCAAAGCACTTAAGTTCCCCAAAGACACTGGCAGAGGCGTTCCTCAAATCCTTCTGATTATCTTGGCACTCTCCACCCCACCGGTACACAACACTGTTATTTCCATAGCCACATATCCATCTAGTGTAACTGTACTTAGGCTGCGACGGGTGTTTGTTAGTAGTGATCGAATAACACGAGGAGGGAAGTGCACATTATCTGTTGACTTTGCCCGACGTTAGGAACCGGAAGGCTGGAGTAAAAGAAATGGAACTAGAGAAATGTGTGTGAGGTGGGAGGCTAACATGGTGCTGATTTACAGCTACATTGAAGCGAATGAAAATAGCCAAACTGTCCGTGACAAGGCGCGGTGCAGGAATACAGTCCGAAATTAGGGGCGGGGGTCCCTCAGATTATTACGCGTACATCGATCTCAAACGCTTTTAACGGCACCACTGCTCACTCCACCCTGCTTAATATCCTCCATTACTCTCTTCAGGGGGCTCCCACTGCTGTGCGCAATTTGAAATAAATTTGCCCCATTAAAGCTCTGATTATTTTTTCTCTGCTGAGCTAATTAAGTGCTGAATTCCTGGTAAAGGGAGATTACTCACTGTGAGCGACTAATGAAAAGAAACACTGGAAAATGTGCAGAATTTAAACAGTAAGCTCTGAGGAGCAGGCGCACTAATTCTGTGTGAAAGGTTTTGGAAATATCTCCGCTACCACCGTTTGAAATCCAAATAAAAAAAAAGACAACGCTGTCACTTTGTTTCCCCGTACTTATCTGACGGGATGCCGAGGCATGTAGGAAGTAGAAAATAGAAAAATAAGTGTGTAACTACTGTGTGAAAGGCCTCCCGTAATTATAGCATGCACGTTCCTCAAGAGACGGATGCACACACACACACACACACACACACACACAAGAGGAGTGAACAAGAGGAGAGATAATAGATTCCTTCTCACTGCACTAGTATATATTTTCATATTTTTTTTTGTTGCGTTGGTTGAAAAAAACATTAATCTTACATTAAATAAAGTGGTTGTATTTTGAAAAGGTACTCTATTTTTGTGACAGATCTTGATACATATCCGCCTGTCTGTTCTTCTGTACAGTTTTATATGAGTTGTAAATAGACATTGCCTTATTGTACGGTATTTATTATCATGTGGAAAGATCAACCTGGAACATGTCTACTTATCGGAGCGATGAGAAACACACAGAGTACGACTCCTGTTGTACAGATGGATGGAAATGATTGTAAATGATATTCACGCACACCCTCTGCACTGTAGCCCTGCTGTAAATAATAAAACTCCATTTCATTATGCTCTGGCCTGCTCTCTTGGCTTGCGAGGAATTTGATTACCAGATCATGTATTCCATAATTTGCTTTCGTTGGAGGGTGAAACCTGTGTTATAGTTTTTTTTCCGGGGGCCCGTTTGTTCAAATCTCGAGCCGAGCCGGGTCAAGGTAAACCGTGGGCCGTGAGTTTCCATCCAAATAAAATCTCCTCAACTCCTCATTTCACTAAATTCCTTTCACACTGCAATCACCAACGAAGGGGGAAGAGGAAGAAAAAATAACACGTTCTCCGCACCTACTTTGAACTTCAATATTCCATAACCCATTGAGCGAGGCATGCGGAGGAAAAAGAGACTGGTCTCGTATTACTACTCAATTATATTTGCCTTCAAAGGCCAAAAAATACTGGGGATGTCCCAAGATCAGCACGGTCCAGTGCCGAGAGAGAGAGAAGGAGGGAGGGTCATCCCGGGGGAGGGGTGGACAGGCAGGGGAGACAGAAAGAGAAAGAAGGGAGGACTGCAGGAGCATAAGTGAGCGAGAGAAGAGGAGAGCAAAGTCATTTTCAGTTAGCCAGAGAGACCACATGGGCCGGAGGGCCGCGGTGCTCTGCTGCCTTTTGTCCTCCTCTGGTTTCTATCACTGCTGAGGGATTCTGGCTGAGAGAGGGAAGAAAGAGAGACCCCATGGCTACCTCCGTCTGCAGAGGCCGCTCTGTGTCACCCCGTGCTCCTCTTTCATCTCAAGAGTAGACAGAGAGAAGAGAGAGAGAGACTCCCACTTCAAAAGACAGTTTGATCTCAGGAGTACACAGGAGCACAACCTAAAAGAGGATCTGAGGAAGCAGTTAAAATGAGAATATAAGGGACACACTGTCACAGACGCTGGACAGTGAAATCTGGAAATCCCAGAGCCCGTGCAGAGGAGGAACTCATGCTAGGTCATGAAACGCTAGACTCTCCGAGCTTTGTCGAGCCGTGTCGTCTTTGATCCTGCCACCTGAGCCACGCTCAGAATAGAACAAAACGTCATTATGCTGCTGAAAATAGGCGACTACAACATATAAATCACACAAAACAGACTTAACTTATGGTACTTATACATCTTACAAATAAAATGATGAATGCTAAAATACATGGTCTTTTAGTATTGGTTGTATTTCAGTATACAGCAGATGTGCTCAGGAATCCTGTTTCTGTCAAATATAAATCTGAACTCATGTTAAAGCCCCAGTTTGGTTCCCAAACTCATGAGTCTCGTCGCTGTCCGTACCCGTCACTGGTGTACTTCAGCGGTCTGCTATTTCTGCACTGGGCAGGTGGTGTTCAACTAGTTTCTACAGGCTCATAGTTTAATGTGACCCGACATTGATTTGCTTTATTGATGTTTAGTTTTGTAAAGAAAAGTCATAAAGTCATAGTGTAGTCTGCCAAAAGAAAATCAGAATATATTACATCATAAAGAAAGTCATACTATAGTTTGCCTTAAAAGAGTTATAGTATATCAATAAATGTGGAAAAACACCTCATAGTATATATAAATCTATATAAATCTGTAGGCCTCTGATGTTACTATGATGGCCTACAGATTTAGTTTGAATAGATAGAAGATAGATGAGATGGAAACATTGGTGCATTGATAAAGGCAACATACATCAAAGTGCAATGGAAACACACTTGGCCAATAATTCATGACGCACATGAAGCTTAAACGTCCACTGAAGCTTCTGCTCCACGAACTGCAGCGGACGGAAACATCAGATCGGACTGAAGCATCAGATCGGACTGAAGCATCAGATCGGACTGAAACATCAGATCGGACTGAAGCATCAGATCGGACTGAAGCATCAGATCGGACTGAAGCATCAGATCGGACTGAAGCATCAGATCAGACTGAAACATCAGATCGGACTGAAACATCAGATCAGACTGAAGCATCAGATCGGACTGAAGCATCAGATCGGACTGAAACATCAGATCGGACTGAAGCATCAGATCGGACTGAAGCATCAGATCGGACTGAAGCATCAGATCGGACTGAAGCATCAGATCGGACTGAAACATCAGATCGGACTGAAACATCAGATCGGACTGAAGCATCAGATCGGACTGAAACATCAGATCGGACTGAAGCATCAGATCGGACTGAAACATCAGATCAGACTGAAGCATCAGATCGGACTGAAACATCAGATCGGACTGAAGCATCAGATCGGACTGAAACATCAGATCGGACTGAAGCATCAGATCGGACTGAAGCATCAGATCGGACTGAAGCATCAGATCGGACTGAAACTTTTCTCAAATGAATAAAAGAAATAAAAGTTTTCCACCATCTGATGTTTGACTGGCCCTGTTTTAAATATGTCATCTACTGTATTTGCACCCTCTTCTTCTGCAAGGTGTTAATGGTGCCCTAATATGCACATAACAATGCACATTGATTATGACTGGGTATTGTGTTACTGGAGGGTATCTCATTTTGAAATGTAACATTTTAAATATAATAATAGGCCATGGAAGAAAGACGTGTCGGAGGATAATTCTTGTCGCTCCCAACAAAAAAAAAAGTCACATGTAGAAAACAGCCAAACAGGCTCAGCTGTGAGGCCATGCCTGCCCACCATGGGGGGGGTTGTTTGGAGGCCACCTGTCTAGAGAGGCCCAGGCATGTAGAGGCCCAGCAGTGCCATATGAAAGCAGATATGGCTCAACAGGTGTGTGTGCATGTGTGTGTGTGTGTGTACCGCATCAACCAAGATTGTGACAAACAATGTCAGCAGCAGCTGATGCCAGCCACTCCGTCAGGAGTTGTCCCTAAATAGCTGAGGCCAGCAGTTGTCTGGAGGACAGTTGTTTCAGCTCCTTGCCCTTCCCCGCACCTCTTTATCATAGAATATTTGACATTCCCATTTTTGGTCTTCAAGCATTCTGTTCCAGTTTATTCTGATTTGGTTTTGTCTGGCTCAAAACCCATCATAAAACACTTAATAAACACACACCTGTGATCACACTACAGTCAAGGAGAAGTGCGCTAACAAAAGCAAATCGCAGCTCGTACAGGAACTGAGGACGAGCTGCTTGAGAGAACAACATTCGACTTGTGAAAAAATAATTTACACATTGTTTTATGATTATGGTGTCGAGGCAGTTTGGTGTGAAAGCTTTACCAACGTCAAGATCGAAGTGACAAGAGACATGAGACACAGCTATTCATGTTGGGCCTGACAGCACCTCTCAGATGTTAAAATCACTGCTAAGCCCTCTCATTACTTAAGTATTGACTTGGTTTCCATGGTTGTGGGAAGGTTCCTCATCCTAAATGGCCCCAAAGTAGTAGGGGCTCTGTTTTCTGGTCCCCTTATCCCCATCTCAGAGAACTGGTTTTCTATGCAGCCTTTCACAACAGCAACAGATACAGTACGCCCTTTGACCCCTCCTCTGTTTGGCCCGAGCAGGGCGACATCACCCCATGGGATAATAAATCAACCAGAGGCCAGGAGGTTAGATTGACCCTTTGTGACCTTTGGCCTTATGAGATTTCCCTCAGCCATATGGCTGTGGTTGGCCGTACACCATCCCTCCCTGCGACCAGAGGAAAGCTCAGCATCCAAGAGCAACAGCACAAACTGGCACTGATCAGGTCCAAAGATCCATCTGAGCTGCTCAGTTTCACATCCTCGGTCCAGCCGCCCATAGAAACCCCACCCAGGGCTGGCTAAGCTAATTGAGACTGCTGCTAATGTGTTGTTACGGCTGCTGCAGATTTAAGCAGAGGTCCGGGCACACTTTGGGGGGGGGGGGAGCGAGGTGCGGTAGAAGCTGGGGGCTTCCTATATAGGTCATATTATTGGGGACTTTTCCCCCAGACAGGGAGAGAATTCCTAGCTCAAAACTGGAAGGACTTCAGTGGTGCGCTGGGGTTTGGCCCGCCGAGGCAGAATGTTAGGCATGGTGGACAGCTGCACCACGGAGCTACTGTAAGACAGAAAAGGGGGGGCTGTTACTTCAAAACAACACAGAAGTGATATACTGTAAAAGCTTTGAATGTCAGCCCGGTGTTATGTTTAGATTTGTAAAAGTGTTTTTAATTAGAAAAAAGGGAAATGAAAAAAGAACATGAACATACGGCCGTGGGATTACTTGAAGAACTCGTCGTGCAATATGGTTTCACTGTTACACACTTCTTATTGCACAAAACACCAATTCTCAGAAGTTTCATGAAGAATGAGGTGTCACGGATGATGAGGAGATACGACCTCAACCACCATCACAATCCTGATCAGCCTCTGTCTGTTGTTTACAGTATTTATTATTTTAATTGACCGAACAAGAAAAGTCAAAGGCAGCTCAAAATCCCCAAACCATCAACACGGTAATCTGCAGAGAGTGAACAAATGGAATACTGGGAAGCCAATGGCCCACATCCACGGCTGTGCAAAAGCAGAGGTACGTTTCATCTGGTGAAGAGTCTGCTTTTCTCATCAAGTCCTGTGTTGGAGAACATGTTCACTCATTCTTATGGGCAGGAATCTTTTCAACACTGGAGCTGAAGACCCTGCCGCACAGAGGCCCCACGAGTCTCCTGATGAGGGCAGCAGAAGCAGGACTAAGAAAAAAAGAAGGCAACTCAGAGAGAAGTCAGGGTATATAATGTGGACCACTTTATTGCTCGTGGAAAGTTGATGCATTTCTGGTATCGATCCAAAACAACGTTGGAGACAATTTTCCATTCCGTGTCATTTTTAACCGACAGTGTTCCCTTGTCATTAGTTCAGACATTATGGCAGGCCGACTCGGAGGATGGGATGTAATTTGATGTATACTGTGGTCAGTGTTGTAAGATGTATTTTGACTGACTGGAATTATTGCCACACACACTTCTTCAAAAGTTACAAAAAGTTGCATCATATGGAAATCTCTTTGCTTCACGTCAAATTCACATCACACGCTAACACACCCATGCTGTCGTCATCCTTTGTGTGGAAAAGCTCTTGTGCTAGTTCACACACACACACACACACACACACACACACACACACACACACACACACACACACACACACACACACACACACACAGTAAGTGTACATTATGCATTATAAAGTTATACCACACACATAACTC
>NC_041360.1:21551876-21606183 GCF_900634415.1 Cottoperca gobio
GCCACTTTGGATAACCGTAATCAAAAACCCATTTTTTATTCTACATAAAAAAAGCTTGACATAAATAAGTTAGTATAATTTCTCAGTGTTTTTACAAAATTATGTACATAGGTACATTGCAAAGATTTACACAAATACACAGGCATGGTGACTGCATTTCTGAGACGAGCTGTTCTCTCTCTCTCTCTCTCCCCCTCTCCCTCTCTCTCCAGGTGTACACTGGTGTCTTTGAATATAACCCACACTTTAGGCAAATAAAGGGAAGCTTTTAGATGCTCACATTTGCATCCTCAGCAGGCTAACAACATTGGTGAAATAAGTACAAACAGAAAATGGAAAATTTAAGTCTAGGTTATCACAAAAACAAATGTGAAGTCAATTTAAAAAAAAAAAAAAGGGAGGAGCACAGGCGGTGCTGGCAACCATACTGAAGCAACCATGTATTTGGTATTGTAGGACATTCAACCCTTTTCAGAAAGCTTCCTCTCTGAAGAGCATTAAAAAGGTTGACGAAACAAAAAGTGATATATTGTATGGGATTTGTCCTTCAATATCTGAGTACCTCACAACTCCAAATCAAAACACACCGTTACAGATGTGGCTGAGGTGTGCAGGAGAACTTGAGAAAAAAAAAAATTATTGATCATATTCCAGGATTCAACTGCTGCTAAAAAAAAAAAAAAAAGCACCTATCACAAAATAAATAAATCGGGGTGATGAAAAGTCCAAACAGAAATATTACTTCTTTTTTTTTTTTTTTTTCCTGTGTTGATTTCCGGGGAGAAATAGATGTTATAGGAGAATCTGCACTTGGTGACACTGAAGTGACCCGAGGAAGGATCAAAAAACTAAAAAACAGATGAGCTACATTTGTACCGTTAGGAAGATGACGGAGTGAACATACACTGTTAAGAAACTTTAAAAAAGCCATGATTTTGTTTTTAAATGTAGCAATTAGGGACCGCGTCAAAGTCACACTGCTTTTCAGAGGAAAAAAAAAAAAAACGAAAAAAAAAAAAAAAAAACAGAACAGCATTTTGGAAACATGTATCAAACTACACTGCAATTCTTCAAGTCAAATCAAAATTCACACCTTTTTACATAAAGGATTTGTGTTCAAATCATAATGTTTTCGTATGTGCTACATATGGAGAGAAATATAATATAATATGTATATTTATTTACACACAGGTAGTAAAAAAAAAAGGAGCAAAAAAGGAAATCAAACCTAATTGCACACTGCTACATCGACTGCTTTTAGAGGCAGTAACTTTTTTTTTTTTAATTGAGTGCCACAACTTTAGTGTTTCTATTCAGTGCTTCAACAGCGTCCTCCCCCGTCTTCAGGAGAGTTGATATGTTTCTGATGCTGTGTAGTTCCTCTTCCAAAAATCGGCCAACGCTGAGGTTTCCCACGTAAAAGGGGAAATACATCTTCGGCTCTGTGGGGGGAAATTAGAGATAAAAACAAAATAAGAGGCTGTATGGTTGAGACCAACTGGGCTTCATGCATCACTTTGCAAACATCAGTGAGAATGCATAGTTTTCAGTTAACATGGAACATTTCTATTGCTCCAAGTTCTCGTGCACTTTGACAAAGAGAACTTGAAAGCACCGTATCCAAAAAAATGTAGTGTGAAAAACATAAACGCACCACTGACAGTTATTGAACTGATGCAATAATTGTTTGTTTGCTTCTGTGCAAACATATTATAGGTGTTAAAATAGCAGACGGTGTGATTATACATCAGCACTTTGCACGGTCTTGAATGTTCCTATCATAATAATTTAAGAAGGAATATTTTTAGAAGGTGGCAAAAACAACAACTAGCACCCATGTAAACAGAAATCAGATATTTTGTGTTTTCTCTTCATCAAAAACATTGTTTTGTTTATATTTCAGTGCACTAAAATATCCATTAAAAAAATGACTTCACATGGTCTCTCCACAAATACCTTTTTTTAAAAATTGCTAAAATAAGAAAGCTGTGTGTTTATTCTTCGCTTGCAGTCTTGACACTTCACATCCTGCCACGACAATGCAGATTTCATGCCTATTCTCACTCAACAAGCGCACTTGATTTCAGAGCTGCACAGCACTTCAGCGCACTCTCCGCCCGGCAGAGACAGATGTGTGTGTTGGAACATTAGTGTGCAAAGTGTATGCAACACTCACTCTCTCTCTCTCACACACACACACACACACACACACACACACACACACACACACAGAGAGACCAGCCCCTTCCCGTCCCTGCTCTGCTGAGGGCAGTGGCTGCTGACGTGTTACTACTACACTGTTGTTCAGCACACTTGTTGTTTACAGTTTAGTCGGAAACTCAGGCTCGCAGTGGCAGGCAGCGGTTGTTGTAGTAAAAAAAAAAAAAAAAAAAAAAAAAAAAGGTGAAAATGTGCAGCCACGTTTCTTCTGTTCTTACTCAGAGCACCTCTTTGTATCGATCATAGTAAATCGAAACAGGTTTGGGTGCACACAAAAAAATACAACTGAAAGCTTTGGTGAAGTGCACCAGCTGCGGTGACCACTTTGACTCACATTATTACTATGACACTAAATGAATGGTGCAACACCTTTCACGTGCACACATGTCACAAAGAGCATTTTGCTCGTCAAAGCTGCACACAGATTTGAAATCCAAAAATTGTAATTATTATTTCATCTGAACAGCAAAAAGGGCTTACACTGAAGACACCACCGAATAGTATTTGAAATAATGCAATAAATATCTATTTTAAAATAGGGTTTTTGTTTAATTTACACCCGTTTTTAGAGGCAAGCAAACAGCTGGAAGAAGGGGGACGTAGTCTACACTGACTCCTACTGTAGTGTAGCCATTCAGGGAGCTCATACATGCATTTTAAAAAGTTGCATCCTTACCGTTTCTCGTCCTCACGTTTGCCTCCTGGGACTGGTCTTTCTGGGTGTGTGTTCTGTCGAGTGGCTCAGGCTTGGACAGGTGACCTCATCTGAGCTGGTGTGTGACCTCTTATTCTGGACCGAGGGCTCTGCAAAAAAGGCAAAGTGAACAGTCAGTTAAAAAAAAATAAAAAAAACTCACTGAAAAGAAATAGATTTTAAATTATGTACAATTTAACTGTAAGTGCTACATGTTTGCCCACCATTCTTTGCATTATATCGCAATTTTAAGAGATAATTAAAATGTATTTTTAAGTGCACGATTAGCGACATACCACCAAGTGTGATCGATATGTCGCAATAAACATCACGACTACCTGCTAAACGTTACATAGAAACACTTTAGTAGTAACTTTGTTGCAAATCTAGTACCATGAAACGCAGCTCTTTTCCTCAGCCCGGGGCACTTTTCCGTGCACTCCATCGGCCCGTCAGACCTGTCGCTCCCCTCGCTCGGAGGCACCACAACACAATTATGATTCCCATTTAGATCCACATTGGTATTCCCAGCAGAGCAGACGCCCTTCTCCCTCCGCGGTTGCCTGTTGTAGAAATTCGGGACGTCTTTGCAATCAACTAATTCCCAGTCGAGCCTGCTGTTGGACAGCGGCGTGTGATTGGCGAAGTCGAAGCCCCACTTGGCGGAGGCAGCCTCTTCCATCTCTCGCAAATGTCCCTTTAAATCCCTCTTTAACTCTTCGTGGTCCAACGAGCCGAAGAGGCTTCTGCACGCTGACGGTTTCGGGTGATCCGACACCCGGGAGTCCGTCCGCTCCAATGTCGGGCTCCCGTTTGATAGTCGAACATCTGACATTTTCCACCCCCCCTCAAAGACAAACTAGATTTTTCAAAATAGCCAGGAGCGTCCAGTTTTCACAAGAAAAAACACAAGGCTCAAAAACAACGGGTATCTCCTCGTCGCTGAGCAAGATCCAAAACAAGCGTAAAACGACTTATGCCATGCATACGTCGGGCTGGAGACGGTAATGGCCGCGGTGTTTTGAAGCCGACAGTAGTGTCCGCGGAACATCAAAACAAAGTGCCCAGGAACTGAAGCCGCTCTGTCAATTTCGTCCCGTAGTGAGAGGAACTGCGGACGAACCTCAGTACCCAATATGGCGATTGAGAGATGTACTTGGGATCTGAGTGGAGCTTGACTAGGGGGAGGAAAAAAAATGATTGACACATAGAGCTATTTAAACGCAAAGAAGGCCGCTCATTGGTCAAGGTGCTCAAAACCCGCCCCCTTCTCTTAAGGTGGACTAGCTAGTTGCACCACGTTTGTAACATCCAGCACGTCTGCATATTACACTAAAGTTTTTATTCAAATGTAAGAATGTTTTGGCAACGAAAACATTAGAATTTAAAATAGAAACTGTTTGCATATCTACAAAACAGTTTCAAAACAATACTTTGATTATTGTTTAACAGTCTTTAAAAAATAAATAAACATTTTGACATGACTTTGGGTCCAATGATAATAGATGTTCATCATCAGTTTACATTTGTTTTCTATTTTAACTACCACATTAGAAAAACAGATTACTTTAGCTAACACTTCAATATTTACTGGTAAATATGTATAATGCAATTTTGGAAACTAGGCTAAACTTCATGCATCTTTTTTTTATAAACCCGAACTGACTATATCTTAGATACATATAGAAATCCCAAAATACATACTTAGCACAAATAAAATAAATCAAACAGCTGCTAAAATAACATGCAGTAACATTTGGAAAAATAAGTGGTGGAGGCAGTTTACAAATGGAATTGCTTATAAATATTCCACCTCAAGAGATGACAAATTCTGAAAAGACACAGGTTAAAGCTCCAACCAATTGTCAAAACAATCCAACAATAACCAAATTAAAAAATTAAATTAAAAAATCTACAAATAGGGTAAATGCGTATCCTTATTCCCACCAATTCTCTGGAGCTGAGAGGGGTAAGTCAAGGTCAGCACACACACCAAACCCTGTCCTCATCTCCATCAGCCCCCAGGAGAAAAGAACAGATGTATCAGAACTAGAGAGACACACACACACACACACACACACACATCCACATTTAGGAAGTCTGCAAATGCAAAAAAACAAACAAGAAGAACTAAGAATAAAAAGGCAAAGGCCCTGCATGCGGAAGTAATGGTTATTTACACCACAGTCAAAACACTTTGTACTGTAAGGTAAAATGTAATGCCAATCCTGAAAATAAATTATACTCATGGAAATATCATATTTTTGGAATCTAAATATAAAAACAAACAGGATTAGTATATTTGGGAACTTTTCTTTCTGGTAGTTTACACCTTCTACCACTAAAAACAGAAGAAACTGCCGTATTAAGACCGATGTTGGCCTCATGTTCACATCAAATTGAAAAAACATGATTTGCCTAAAATAGAACTATAACCTGTTTGCGAGAAATGATGAAATTTAATTTTACTGTGAGCTATTATTTACCTATGGGATCACAGCAGGGTATGTGGTGCAGCTGTTGGTGCCTGCAGCATCACCATTATGACTTGGACAATGCTGCCCCCTAGTGTTCACTTTCCAAACTCTCTGTAGCAGCAGCACAAAGTCAGCAGGCAACAATCTTTATATCAAACGCCTTTTAATACCATAGCTTTAAATAAAAGTCACATCTGTACATATACATATTTATATGACAACCACAGGCAATCACTAAAGGTTCAGGCCACGCCTAACACCCAGTATGTTCAGTCCATCCCCATCTCCTCACTGATCCTGCAGCGGTGACGTCGCCTACCTTCCCAGTCTGACCCATCACAGGTCATAGTTCAAACTGGTCCTGTGTGAGAGCAGGACCGCCTCAGAGACTGAGCCACTTGATGATGTAGAAGTTCTTCTTGCCCACTCTGAGCAAGGTAAGTCCATTCGATAGGATGTGGATTTTGGGGATCAGTACCTGCTCTGGTTTGTCTGAACAGCTGTGGTTGATCCACACTGCTCCCGCCAAAACCATTTGATACCTGCACACAAACATTTTTAAAGTTAGTACAGGGGTTCCTCTGCATAACCTGTCGGAAAAATCAGGGCATTACCTTGGCATTGCTGAAAACACACCATAAAACATGAACATTTATCTAATCGTCACACATCTTTACAAACGTTGTATTCTAAAAGCCTTCAATCTAACCCAAGTATGGATGCAAATGATGACAATTCTAACCAATACCAATACTGTACAGTGGTCACACTAGACAATACATGATGCATTACAATCTGCTGACTCCTAAACTTACACTTAATACATTAATGAATGATTTGTCGTTAGACAGAAAATTAATTGTAAATCATTTTGGCGTATTAAATAATAATTTGAGCCATTTATCAAGGAAAACTGGAAAACATTCACTGGTTCCAGCTTCTCATGTAAGGATGTGCAGCTCATCTCCGTTTCATATCATTGGGAATTAAATATACTGCAGTTTGAACTGTTGGTCAGACAAAACAAGCAATTTGAAACATCATTACAAGCTCTCGGAAATTTGTAATCAACATTTTTTTTGAAGAAATAGTGACAATTTATTAAATGATGAGAATAATCATGAGTTGCATGCAGTTTACACGACTATTGCAGCTAAAAGTTACATTACAAAAAAGTTTAGTATTTCATAATTAAAACAAAATAAAGTCATTTTATGTCTTTAAATTGTCATGTCCATTATAAATAATTAAATACTTTTTTTTAAATTAAAGTCATAGAATAGTATATCTAAAAAGTCATAGTACAGTGAGCCATAAGAAATGCCATTAGTATAATAATGTATGTTAAAAAAAAGGCTTAGGTCGTGGTATATCAGAGAAACAGGGTTCCTACACTGCTAATAGCTGGATGTATATTATGTCAATTAATGGTTTTAATTATTAACACTATTGTGTTGCCAACTAATTGTAGAGAAGATTGTGGCTCATTACAGTACAAATCAATTCACACCAAACCCCGACGAGTTCTAACTGCCTTTTATTCAAACGCTGATGTTTTTTTGTATTTTATTCCTAATTTGTATAGAAAAACTCAAACAGTCAGGAAATACTAATATTTTTCAATAATCCTTTCTTTGTTTTCATATTTATCCAGACCTGGAAAGTACAAAACATCTGGCTCTAGAAATGGCTTTTCATGTTTTTTTAAGTTACCTTGAAGGCCACCGTAGTTCTCTACATGCTTGGAGAGGGAGGGGTGAGTGGAGGGTTTCATGGTCAGTTTGCAACCTGACAGCTAAATCCTACACACTTGGACCTTTAACAGAAACGCTGTGCGATACTTGCCGAGTTTAACCAAACGGCAAAATTAAAAGCGATTCGATTTAAGCTGCAGATTATATCAGTTATCTTTTTGGACTGATGATTTAGACAGGAGCACCTTACCCTCTGGGTCCCTCTGGGATGGCGTTGATCCGGCGACAGGCGTCTATCACAGTGGTGCCCGGCTCCAAAAGCAGCTCATGGAAGGGAGACTCCCTGAATAGCTCCCGAAGCTCCTCGTCACTCATTTCCTCCAAGGCCTGAATGCTGCTGTGGTACAGCGCGTTTGTACATCTGCAACAAGAATGTAGAAAATGACTTTTCTTCATCGAGGATTATCCCCTCAGCCAGGAGGTCAGAGGTCACGGGCCGCTACAGAACAGTGCCCCCTAGTGGAGTTACACTTATTTAATCTCCAAGTGAAAGAATGACTACTGCCTCTAAACCCACAAATAAAACAACATGTAGAAAACTAATTACATTGAATAAAAAGAGTATTAAATACAACATACAGTACAAACACATGCAGGCGGTTCTGACCTCTTTGCACTTTCGAGGCCCTCCTTTCCGTGCACCAGTTTTGTCACCTCTGCAGCGAGACGTTTATGTGCGAGGCGTTTACCTGGATCCTCTCTCTGCTGCTCCATCAGCCTCTCCACCTCCGCCAGAGGCAGGAAGGTGAACAGCTTCAGGTACCTGCGACAAGACAGCACAACATTCTTTAGCCTTCCGTTGAAGTGCACAGAGCAGCCACATGCACGGCATGTTACATTCAAACGGCCGGATTATGCGATGGGTGCACAAGCAACCATTTGTGAGAGGCTATCAGATGGTGCACGGGTCATTATATCTTTAAATGCAAAACCATTGCGTACTGTACTTAAGTCTGATTTTTAGGTACTTATACTTTGCTAAGTAATTACTTTATTACTTTATTTATATTTATACTTTAAATTTAACGTGCCTTTCATTTTTATTCTGCTATTTCTATTACTTTGTTTAGTTTTTCATTTAACAGAGAAGCCTTGCAAAATTATATTGTACCAGAGTATGAAAATTAAATATCATTCTATTTACAGATTTAAATGATTATTAATACAAAATATAATCAACAAATAAGATGGTATATTAATAGAGTAAGCTACACAGTATATACAACACTAACATTAAAACCATATGTGCATTAATCTATCAAATGATAGATTATATTCCCATAATATAATATACATCATGGACATCAGGACTTTTACTAGTAGTAGGGTATTTCTTTACTCCTATGGGAATGCTACTTGCACTTGAGTGAATGATCTGAGAGTACTTTCAGCAGGCTCCATCTTCACCTACTCTTTCACGCTGGCGTCCGGCTGCCGGACGAAGAACTGGTAGAGTTCAAAGGGAGACGTCTTGTCTCTGTTGAGCCACACTGCGTTGCCTGCCGTCTTCCCCAGCTTGTCCCCGACGGAGCTGGTCACTAACGGGACGGTCAGACCGTAAACCTCCTCACCGCTCACTCTGCAGAAGAATCAGGATTTGTTAAGCAAGTATTTCATGACTGGTGTAGGTAGTGTAACAATCCTGAGTGGAATTCATCTACACTAGTGAACTGCTGGTGCCTTTTCTTTTTGCATGGAGTGGAATCAAATTGGGATGATGTGATCATGTCGTTTTACAAAACCTAACACAATGAGATACTGGAGTACATGTGTGAAGAGTGGTTTTTTTCTGATCTGCCTAAACGTTGAAGACATGTTACTGTATTAAACATCATTATGATCATCAATAGTGGATGTTCTACATAGATAATAAAGTCATAAAGGACATTTTCTTGTGAATTAACTCATAGTCTGACATGACATTAAATTGCCCAGCTGGTCAGCGCCTCCATGCTGAATAGTGCAGCTTTATATTTGGTTCAGGAGTTATAGAAATGATACGTTTTTGGCAACTAACAGAAGATCACCTGCAGTTTAATAACCACTAACATAGAACTTATAGCTTTTCTGAATAACTGCTTGGTTTGTAAGCATGCATAAAAGAGATGACATGTGTTGCTGTGTATGCAATCACCAAGGATCAAATATATATTAAATAAATAATGCACAACAGAGGGATCTCTTTCTAAGTAGGATGGACATTTACTTGTGAATGTACTCATGGCCAGACATCAAATTGCCCAGTTGGTCGGTGCCCCCGAGCTGAATCTTGCAGCCGTAGATCTGGTTCAGGTGGTGGAAGTCATAAGCTTGGAACATCTGGTAGGTGAACTCTGTGAGGCTCATACCGTCGGAGCTCTTCAGCCTGGACTGCACGCTGTGGCGGCTGAGCATGGTGCCCATCCTGAAGTGCCTCCCGGCCTCCGACAGAAACCCCACCACGCTGCAGTCCTTGTACCACTTCATGTTGTTCAATACAGTCACGGTGCCCAGCTTCTTGGCACGGTCCTGAAACTGCACTTCGTGGTTAGTGAAAATCCTCTGAATGCTCTCCCGGATGCTGCGCGTGTTCGCCTCCACAGCGTCCGCGGACATCGGCTCCCTCTCGCTCGTTTTCCCGCTCGGGTCTCCGATCTGTGCCGTGGCCCCCCCGAGCACGGCGAGGACATGGTGCCCGGCGCTTCGGAAGTGCAGCAGGCCGATGATAGCGAGCAAGTTGCCCACATGGAGGCTGTCGGCCGTGGGGTCAAAGCCGCAGTACACAGTCTGAGCCCCGGACTTGAGCAGCTGAGGGAGCCGGTCCTGCGCTGCGTCCTCTGGGAAAGAGTTCTTCACAATACCGCGTTTATTTAAAGAGAAGAGCAGTCCGTTGTGTGCAGGTGAAGAACAGTGCAAGTTAGACCTGAGTGTGAGGCAAAGACTCGTTCTCCTCAGAAGAATACAGTATCCGTGCCGCGATGCATAACGGCAGGTACTCGCCATGGACGCAGCCATGTTGGACCAATGTGTCAGAAGACAAGAGCACGATGGAGGAGCAGAGAATAATGCATCGTGTGTGAGGAGTGTAGCGCCTCTAGTGCACTGGTTCCGAAGCAAACTTACAAACGGAAGGATGCATACTCTTTAAATATACAGTCCATGATTGTCTTTATACCTTCATGCACCAAGAGAGGAACACGGTTCTCCAGGGGCAGCAAAAGCCACTTGATGAGCCAATGCGTATGCATGCTGTCACCTTTTTAAGTTAACAAATCATTTAAAGTGATAAAGGATTTGCACCTTCGAGGTATTAAAACTAGTTTTTAGGGCCTTGTTGCCTTTCTGCAGGACAGGGGTTTAGGACTAGGTAATGCTGTAGGACCTGGACATTTTAGTTTCAGTTGATATTGTAATTTAGTGAACATACATGATGCTTTTGGGGTGCATGCTGCATTGCTCTACCTGTTACTTTCTACCCTGCATGGACTTTGAAGTAAGACGCAGTGTGTGCGAAAGTAAACGTTCAGTTAATTGTATAAAGATATATATATATATATATATATATATATATATACCGGTGTATATATATATATATATATACCGGTGTATATATGTGTATATATATATATATATATATATATATATATATATATATATATATATATATATATATATCAGCCGCAGGTTTGACTGTACTCCAATAGATGGCAACCGTGCATCAGGACCAGCCCGGCGTTACAGCCTGAAGATGACCCGGCATTTTAATATGCGTGTCCTTTTTATCTAGCAAAGACGCATCTTAACTTGATAAACCTTGGGTAATAATAACATCGAGTTACATTAACTCTTATTGTCCATTGAAATTCAACCAAACAAAATGTGATGGATTTTTAAAAAGACTTTATTTTGAAATCCATTCAATGTCAACTTGTTCCATTGTTTAAATGACTAGATATACATTCATCAAACATTTACAGCATCTTTACCACGCCACAGTACAAATTAACAACACATCCAAAGACAGTCTCTGTTGTCGCTTTGCATGACACTATAGCCACAAAAACAAACTCCATGAAATCCAGGAAGAAAAGAAAAAAATCAAATATCTAATTCCTATGACTGCTGCCCCCCTGGTAACATTGTTCTGTCAGTTTTGGAAAATGAAGGTCATATCAATATTAATCAATATTGTAGTTGGGGTTTATGTGCTGTAAGGCAGAGCACTATAATCTCCTTCTAGAGAGGACAAGAGAGACCGAGATAAAGGAAGAACAGTATCTGTCTATGTCCTGAGCTAGTTAACAAAGAAAGACTAAGTTTCCCTGATACAAGTTAAACAGTCCCTTGTCAATTCAACACAAAACAGACATTCTTCAGGGTAAGCAGACATCCCAAATGTGCACTACTTCTCCTCTAGAGCTCTATGTGTTTCAACCATATTGTGTTTCGTTTTCTTTGTTTAAAGTGTGTCCTTTTTTTGTACTGTAAAATGAAGCTTCAATAGCACTTTTGAGCCTCTGTCTCCGTTTAGGATAGTTTCCTTAATCTGCTCTGACATAATTTCCAGTCTGCGTGGCCCCGTTGTGTCACAAACATCGAATTCTATCTGACGACACAAACAGTTTACAAGTCTGAAAGTGTGTGCGTGCACAAGTCAAGTCTTTTTTTCTGAATCTCTAGTGTTTTATGGCATGGGAACACGCTAAGGCACAGATCGTTTGTGGTTAATCCCGAAGCCTACCTGGGAACTACAAGTCCCAGGAGTCTTGCGAGGGGGAAAAACCGAGCTGCATTGAATGAATTCTGCATGTGGGACTGACATTCTGTGAGAAGATATAATAAGTAAGTAGAGGCAGTTTGAGGGTCAGTAATCTACTCATGGCATTAGAAATGTTTGGTGAGTTAGTACAACATAGCAGCGAGTGAGGAGAGGAAAATCAGACAAAAAGCGTGACAAAAACAGGATTATAAAACAGTACATACTGCATTTCCATTAGTGCATCTTCTTTACTGTATCATTATTTGATGTGATGCAAATAAGACTGCATTCAGTTTCTCGCATTTAAATCCAGAGAGATGTGATGTGTCAAAAAAAAAAAAAAGTTGGCAACTATGGATGATTTCTGATAATAATAATAATAATAATGATGAAATTCTGTGCATATATTACACGTGAGAGTATGCAACCTGAGAACACAGTATAAAAAGACGAGACCAATACTGTACGATCAGTGCTGCGCTGTAGCTTGATTTTTCAAATGATAAAAAAGAAAGGTCACAGAGGTCAAGTTTTAATCAGCTACTCAAAGTTGTGAGCTAGCACAGCCCTGCACAGCCCACGTATGCTTTCAGTTCAAATCCTAAGAGCTTAATTTAACAAATGAATGAAATACAGTTGAAATGAACTGAACGCATACTGCGGCGTCGATGGTTCTCCATCTAAAAATAGCAATTAACAAAAGGAATGTCCCCAACGGGATTCAGATCTATGCATGTTCAGATGACCGGTTGCCATGTCAACCCTTAAGTCTATTTACACTGCACTCTTCAAATCGTGCCATTTCAAATACACAATTATCTGATTTAGTCATACATATATACTTTAGTATAAAAATATGATCCAATTCAATTAAAAACACAAGTATGTGGCATTTAAGCAAAAAAAACAAAAACATACAGTACTTTATTACATTTACCAAAACGAGGAATACAAAAGTTGATCATCATTAGTACCTTGTATACCTCATGAGCTAAAAGTCGGGGCGAGCAGTCAATGTGATCATTTCAGCTATGTACAGTACACTCTGTTTATACAATGTGATGTAATTATTACCATTTCTTGTGACTGAATTTCGAAAAAAGAATCCATTATGATTTAAGTAGATTTTGGTTGGATAAGGAAACTCCGTCGCAGATTTACATACAGTATATATTATCCAAACTATCCTTATCACCATTCCCTTACTGCAGGTCTTCTGTGTAGCATGTTCTTTTTTTTCTACAAAAGCAAGTATGACAACAAAAATTACAGGAGTGGCCTCTTCACATGCATCGTTATCGTCGTAGAGGACAAAAAACAACTTGTGGAAACGTATTTGGTCTCAATCCATCACCAGACACTTGTCTAATTGCAAAAAAACAAACATCTTTTAGCCGTTTGCAAAGTCTAAGTCGCTTTATTTCACTCATACAGTTAAATAAGTGCAGATTTCTTCGCCCCAAATCAAGTGTCTAATGATGAAAATCTTCTTATTGTTAAAGTATTGGTTTAATCTGAGGCCAAACCATTGTTTTTATAGTGCTTTTCCTTTGTCGTAATATAAAAAATGTGCACATAAGACCCCTGAATCTTAATCAACTGCATGTGTTATGATGACCAAACACGGCCAGTGAAGTACAATAGAAGGCAGACAGAGACTGACAGAGGGAGGGAGGAGGAGAGACACAATAATGAGATGTATTTTGAAGGGACGGGGCTTCAATGACTGAGAAAAAAAAAAAAAAACATGAAATAATTTATGCCAAAACGCCAAAAATCATCTGCCTGTAATGAGGTTGTAATGCGCTTTATCTGGGTGGTGGCCCTCGAATAACAGCACACAAAACATGATGGAGTGCCAAATGTCTGCGCGTGTGTTTTGTGAAAAAGGCATTTTTAACAGGTATAAAATAGTGTCATATTAAAATATTGCAAGGCGTGCTCGTGCCTCGGACGTACATTGTTCTGCATGTACACTGTGAATATTAAATCTTTAAAAATATTTTTGCCATCTCATCCTGAAGAGTAAAAAAAAAAAAAATAATGGACGGAGTTTGTTGAGTAATACGTGACGATGATCGATACGAAGTGTTGGCGACGTCTTGTTAGGAAGAGACATATGAAAGACATCGATTATATCCAGATATCATAACAAACACAGTATGGCTTAAAGTACAAATAAATGGCTATGTTCAGAAGCGTCACAGTCGTGTCTCTGGGTATAAAACGGGTGAAGAAACATGCTGGGTGGCTGGTGCATGGATAACCATCTCCAACTGTTGTTGACTGCATGGAAACTGTCTCAGTACTGCCTTTTTGTCTGTCGCTGACTACCGAAGCCATTTGGCTGTGAAGATATATGGCTCTTTGCTCTTTGACATCAGTATAAAAATCTACTTTCAAGCTTTCACTGCTGGAGTGGTGACTACCAAGTTTCACTGTCTTTCCTCATTGTAGGGCTTGTTAAGTGTCAGGATAGGGAGAACCATGGAGATCACCTCCACTACTTCGAATTAGCATATAGTGTTTTTATCCAAATGTTTGGTCAGAGATTGCATACACTGGTGTCTAGATAAGGGGGGCTCAATCAGCTGTACATCCCGTCTTTGCACACGTGACTTTTTCTGCCAATGAAGCTCCACACAATGGAGTGGAGAGCACTGTGTCAAACCAAGAGAATCATCCGCCTCTTGCCTTAACAGGACCACGTGTGCTGACCAGAAGCCAAAGCTTACTCTTACTGCATTAGGGGGGGGGTGTAAGTGGTTCAACCTAGCTTATGGAGAGCTCTTCTTCTTCTCTTCTTCTTCTTCTTCTTCTTTCCCTGAAAAAAAAGGAGATGCTTTGTAGAGTGCCTCTCCTGGTTATTCCTCCACAATCCCTCAGTACATGTCTCTGTAGATCTCCTGCAGGAGTGGGTGCAGTGAGGTGTCCTCTGTCTTTTTGATCTCCTGCACCAGCTGAGCGTGCTCAGTGACCAGCTGCCGGAGGTCAGCCAGTTTCTGCAGCATCTTGGGGAAAAGGAAAGCGTCGTCGGGGTGATTGGCCAGCAGGTGGAGCTGTAGCACCTGCACAATGCTTTCCTGCATTCGCTCGATGTGCGTCACATTCACCAGGCCTGGGCGGTCTGATCACAGAGGAGGCAAAGTACATTTGAGTGAGACCCCTTAACCATAATCTCCTGTTGGAATAAACATATTCAGAAGCAAGGTGATACCAGAACACCATCACCATTTCTGCAATGTTTGTAGCATTTGCTTTCAGATAGATTAAAAGTAAGACATGAGAACGAACATATCAAATCCCATGCAGCAAATAAATAGCTTATTTTTTATTTTCCCCCTGAATTCTCACCTCCACAGCAGATGATAACGGCCACAAACAGAGCCAGGTCGCTATCATCCAGCTCCATGCCGTTAAACTTCATTGCAAACTGGAATTTTGGCTCCATCATATCACTGAAGGGCCTCCGCAGGCTCTTGAGGAATTCCCGGGTGATGAAGCCTGAACCGTAAGCTACGAGAAGCCCATCCTTGTTCATACTGGAGGCGAGCATGGCGAAGAGGGCCTCGTACACGCCATATTTCAAAAGAGTCACCTGATCATTGAGGTCCAGGCTCGAGAACCCGGGGACGGACTTTGCAAACTCCGTGAGCTCGGTGACGGTTTCCACCGACGTGCACTGGCAGCAGTGGAAAATCCGAACTTCTGCCTCCCTGTCCTTCGGCGGTCCCGCTGAGCCCACCATCTTTGCCACCAGCGTCTGCTCTGCCAGCTGGAGGGTCTCCATGTCATGGATGACGAAAGGCTGTGGAGGAAAGAGACAAAGTCTAATGAGCTATACACGTGAAGTGTGGTTGAAATGGGCTTCCAGTTCAAATGCAACACAGTCAGTACAGTGTGTACTGTGAGATACATTACATACATAAGCCTGACTACAGTAATATGGAAAAGCAAATGTTTCTACATGAAAAACTGTACGTTTACCCATAATCCTTGCTGAAAGGAGAGGCTAAACCCAGAGCTTTATTGCCACTTGAATATTTCCACGATGACATGATTACTCTTACCCTACAGCTGTATCATTATGGGTCACTCTTAACACTCAAAATGCAAATAATTTCTCTAGAAAGATAAAAACAGGGCTAATGTTTACAACAGAGCAGTGTCGGGGGAAAGAGCGGTCACCAAAAATAAGAAGGGAATTCATTTTAAACCTTTAAACCTTCGATACATGTTGAAGGTATGTAAAAGTAAGCTAGCAGTGCTAGCAGTGATGCCCTTAATTTTACCTAATAGGTTTTTTTTTTTTAGCTGCGTCCCTGTTCCCACAGTGGACAAAGTTACAACATATGATGAGCAGTTAAACCTGCTGCTGCACATCAGATCGGCGCTCTGACTCAGGACTGCTGTGCTAAATTTGGTTCACAGAGTAGCAAGGGAAGGTATGAGCGGCACGACGTCGAGCGGTTTTCTTTTGTCTTTCTTCTACGTCAACACAATCACCAGAACATTTACTATAAATAAGTTGATCCAACAAGCATGGTGTACTTCTGAACAAGGTGTATGTACAATGTTTTACAAAGCTGCAATCTACATTTTGATCATGGAATAGTAACCTCGGCTTCAAACAATGTTGCGCCTCCGCGTACAATAAATAACAGTTTTTCTTTTATGGATATGCTTTGCCTCTTTTCGGGCTCACCGCCTGAACTAATGTCATGTGATCTGGCAGAAGCAAAGAAGCAGAAATCGACATTGTATTGTCCGCATAACCTCAGGTGTTGGTACGCCAACAGCTCTTGTTGATTCTTAAGATTTCCACGACGACATAATTACTCTCCTCGACCCTGCAGATGCAGCCTCACAGGGGGTTTGTAGACCATACTATAGATATTCATACAGTTTACACTGTAAGCAGAGCCAGGGGTGCCACAGTGACACTCTACCTGACTCACTGCTGCAACACATTTGAGAAAACAAACATCCTTTTAGCCTTAGACGGACTAATCAACCCTGAAAGATATGTGTTAGTTACAGCCTTAGTGGTGATAGTTACAAGGTAACCCAGAGCAGCAGGAACAGCTTTCTGTAGCTGCTTGGTTTTTTTAGGGGCTTAAGACATCCAGTCAAGACCGTACGTGCTGTTAGGATGAATCATACCACGGCAAAACTACTTAAGTCAGACAAATAAAACTGATGTTCACTGTACGTAAATCAAAGCCAACGGTGACACAGTTATGGCTGGGTGTTCCTTCCAGACGTTGAAACTAATGAGTTCAACCTGAGGGCAAAAGATCTGGCTCAGTTACCGATCCAAAGAAGTTGATGAAGGATTTCCCCCCGCGGGTGATTACCTATCGGAAAGTTTTGAACAATAGGATGTTTTTTCTATGTCAACTGTCTTTTCTTGCAACAGCATTTTCAGCATTATAAAATATTTGATCTAAATCTAAGTCAGTCTTAAAATAATGCAAGACGCAACAACACCTTCAGGCCAATACTGCTCACTAAGAATCTCACAATCAAAGTCATGCAACGTGTTAGATTTGCACACATAGCTTTGGCGAATGGTACAATATGACTCGACACGAAGAGTCAAGGGGCTGGATCAAACAATATGTGCATTTCCAATTGACTGTTGTCCAATGGCTGCACACCCCAGACTCCCTCTGGACTCTAAATGGACAGGAGATGGACTGTGTTTGAACATGGAGGTGCCTTTGGATTGACCTGTCCCTCTTGACCTATTTCACACCTACACACAGCCATGCATGGAATTCACAACAACACCATGCTGCAGTCCCTGACCCTCCCCCTGCCGGCCCCTCTTTTCTGGTGAAAAGAAAATGAAAGAAGAGAGGCAGCGAGGGGACGTTTTCGGTGAGATTGGGGATGGGTGATGAAAAGAGGGCAGGCGTGGAAGGAGAGTGACGGGCTCAACACACTGGCTCTTTATACAGATACAGATGTTTCCACGTCCAGCTTGTGTGTTGGCTTGCACTGCTGATTGAGCAAGTTATTCCTGTCATTGGCTGGCTGCACATAATCTCTGGAGGTGCACGCTCCCAGGTCATATTGAGACATTAGTTTGAAATGTCCTCAGAATTAGATTAAAATCTCTCCAATGTGGATGAAATAAATGAAAGGTTGGCAAGACAACGTGACCTTGACCTGTGAGGAAATGCTGGTAATGAGAAGAGCCATGAACACGCGATCCACACATGCAACACCTTTCACTCACCAACCCACTACTGTTAATCAACGTACAGGGGTGCTGGTCTTGCCGGTGAGAATGGTTCGAGCCTTGGCCTTGTTCATGTTGAAGTTCTTGAGGTAGGCCTCGTAAATCTGCCGGGCCAGCGTCTTCTGGTCGGCCACCTGTGGGTCTTCCACCTCCCTGTCCCCTGTTACCATCTCCGCCTTCAGCTTTAACTTCTCTGACTGGGGCATCCGACCAAACCGGATGGCTGTAATCAAAGCAGACAGAAAGTCAGATTAAGATTACAGGATGTGTGAAAGATGCAATGTAAATAATAGCTTTAAATGCATTTAAAACAGCAAATCGACTGCACAGGAGCAAAGGGGGGAAACGGAGGGCTTTAAAAACAAATACAGTTTTGGAAAATGTAAAATAGCTTGAGCTCCACAAAACCACAATAATCACTGATTCAAAAAGCTGACATCTGGAGGAATCATTTTCTAAATCTCTACGCAGACACCCCCACACTAAGTGAAATGAAACCACGTCAACATATCAGGAAATATTCATTCCGTCCAAACGAAGCTTGTGGAGCAGTAGCCGTGAGATTTTCAAAAATAGAAAACGGAAAAACTGTTCCTGACATCTGGCGCCAAAGCATTATTTCTCCTAATCTATGGATCTGAGTATTCTGTGGTATCCTAAACAAGAGCATCTCACATTTCCATCACAAACAAAATGTCATAATCCAGCAAGTCTAACTGGCTTTGCACCAGAACACCCGACCAAGTTAAAAACATGTACCAAACCCGATCAAAGACTTGATGTCCGCAAAGGTCTCCACCAGTGGCAGCAAAGTGTCAGCACTAAACACACACACACACACACACACTACTCTGAATGAGTCTTTCAAAGAGAGAAAACACAGATCAGATTGCCATAGAAGACATAAACATCACCCGACTACTTCAGTTTCACACATGCAGGTCATCTCAACCTGGTAGTGAGTGTATCCAAAATTACTTCCATGGGTGCAATAAAAACAACACCCCCCCCCCTCTCTGGTCACCCCAGTTAACCCGCCACACAGCACCATATTTCGGGTCACTTGCTTCTTACTGTCAGCTCCGCCCTGACATAACATGTGCCCTGCAGTTAAATATGCACACACGCAGAAAGACTGAGCAAGATGCAACATCATTTCTGTCAAATGTTGTATTTGTACTATGTTGTTTATCCTGTACACACGACATCTATTGCACGTCTGTCCGTCCTGGGAGAGGGATCCCTCCTCAGTTGCTCTCCCTGAGGTTTCTTCCATTTTTTCCCCTTTAATTTTGGGGTTTCTTTTAGGAAGTTTTTCCTTGTGCGATGCGAGGGTCTAAGGACAGAGGATGTCGTAACCTGTACAGTCTGTAAAGCACACTGAGACAAATGTATAATTTGTGATATTGGGCTATACAAATAAATTTGATTTGATTTGATTTGATTTGATGCTAAAGTCTTTGCCACCCAGTCCATGAAATGATCCATCAGCTGGAGCAACTGGGAACCCTAATAAGTGACATTAAACTCAAAGTATCACTCAGTCATCACAGACTGGACTGGATGAGACGAAAGGAACCCTACGTGCAGAATTCTATTGTAATATTACACACACCGAAATGAAGACCATGCACCGTAAATCAGCATTAATATCCTGTAATAATTATATCCACAAACTCTACTTTAAAAAGGCACATACATGCTTCTTGATGCTTCGGTTGCCTTTTTCATGCAACTCGAGCACAATTGAAAGAAGACGATACGAATAGAAACATAATCAATGTCTATTGAAACTGTAAAAAGGACTTTCCTTTGTATGCATTGCAGCAATGGAAGATTATGAATGGACACAAAAGGTTACTACGTGTGTGAAGTGTGCTTCAGCACTAGACAAAAGTTGTTATTCTACAAGAGAATGCCGACATCTCTCAGACGGCCTGATCCCATTTGATTAACGAGATTAGAGGTGAACTGTTTTTAACCCTTCTCACCAATTTAATGGGCACAAGCTGATTCTCACACTCACACACACACACACACACACACACCACTCTCTGAGAACCTAACATCCAGCTGCACCTGCCGCCTGTATTTACAAGACCATAAAAGCATAAAAGGAGATCTGATTCCCCTATTTTCTAATGAGCCGCTCACCGTCGAAGGAAATCCAGGCTAACTGAGCAGGACTGAGCAGGGATGAGAAACCGAGCTCGCAGACAGCACGAGGGTGCATTAGATTACTGCTCACAAAGTGGATGGATCATCTGAAACTGGTAAAGCTCCACAGCGGGCGCCTGGGCAGGAGCCAAGTCCAATTACGATGAGAGGAAGTGAGTGATGTTAAGCTGAGCATTAAGTCCATTTCCTAAGATCTAGTGTAAGGGGATGAGTCTGTGCGTCCAGTGGGGGCTAAACGGTGGGAGGTGGACAGTCTGTCATCCCATTAAATCATCTGTTTCAACGGCTGATTAGTGCAGGACGACACCTCCTTCAGCCCTATAAGACTCTTTATTGCTGTTGTTTCCTCACAAGCTACACATTCAATGGGGTTTATTGCAGTGCATCTCGTGAGTACATGAGATCAGAGGTATCGTTACGGTGCTGATGAAACCTCCAGTCACTTCTGTGTTGTGTGATAATACAACTACTTTGCTGCTGTTGCATTAAAAGAGATGATGATGATGATGATGATTTTATAGCATTCTCCAGAAAAGTAAATCAAAGGAAGATTTTGTGGAATTCATATTGAGTGGCTTTTAAATTTGACTTACACAACATTTTACCCTGTAATAAGTCAATTGAATAAATGTAATTGTAGCCTCTCCACTGTTTAGATTACATGCATAGATTGCCTTAAAGACAATCAATTTTAACTTATAAAACGAGCAGTGCATGTGTTCCTATAGTCTATTACTTAGACCGCCAGATCCCAAGGTTGCCCTGGTCTCAAATCTCATTCCTCCCCCTCTACGGTTACAATTAGGCTCATGAAACTCAATACACATGTAGCGTAAGAGGAGCTGAAAGAACTAATACTACTTTTAGGCACCACTGTGTTATCATCCAAATCTGGGCTTTGTCTTAAGGAAGCATCTTAAAGTCAATGACCTCATGGGACAAAATAAAGACGCCTCTGCATCCTCACGTTCACCGACACCAGTATGGAATATCCACACTGTCTGCACAATCTATAAGTAAACCCACCGATTGCATTGACCTTGATGATCCTTCTACTAAAAATACACTGACAGACCAGAAAAGATAAGCACCTGCCTGCCCACACAAACAGACACAAACACGGCAACTAAAATCTGTTCAGGACCTTGAACCAAGAGGTCAGCATGCCATGTTGTATGTTTACATAGAGTTAACAACATTCACCGCGATGGCAAACTTTGACCTCACTATTCCTGTATTTCAAACAAAGATCAGCGGCACTGAGGTGGAAATGTGATGTAAGGCTCTGAAGACAAGGCTGTCTTTAGGGTGTTCACAGATGTTGCATGTGCAGGTGTTTTTTTTAAAGTACTTCAAAAGAAGTGACGTCTTCGACTTACAACAGAGTATTAGGGCAACTCTTGGGGGAAAGAAAAATGTTCTTATCGTTTTAGAATATGCTGCAACGTCATGGAAATAAAGCCGAGATATAAAATGTCACAATATTACACAAATAAAGTCGTAGTTTTCCAAGACAAAAGTCATTATGAGAGTAAAGTCTTGATTTCACAAGGACATTTGACAAGTAAATGTATGACTTTGTTCTCAGAATTAAGACTTTTGCCTGAAACATTACACATTTATTTGGGAAAAAATATTATTGTCTCTATTATCTCTTCTAGAGACAACATAAATACAAATACAACATGGTTTAAGTTATTTTAATGACTTTGCACATCAATTAATTTGCATTAATAATGGTACATTTTGACTATTTGGGCTCTTAATTAAAAATTAACTTGTTCAGATGCTGGCAATTAGTGCAATCCATACGTTTTTGTGAGTCACATAATCAGATTTCCCTTCTTGTTCACACATCTGCAACCACAAGGGTTCAGTAGGTTCAGCCATTGCAACGCAATACGACTCCAGCACTGCAAAGACTGCATTATTCTTCAGTTAGAGACTTGCCTTAACATTCACCTGTGGTGTTAGCTTTCTTATTTACTCTTCAATCCTTCCTGACATCTGCACAACTGTGGTAACTATGTTAAAGTAGTGTGTGTTTGCAAGTAAGAAGAACCATGCATGCATGTGTGTGTGTGTGTGTGTGTGTACGTGCATGCGCTGGGCTTGAAGGAGAGCCAGACCTGCCCTCTCTGTAGGACTCACCGTTGTGGGACATGCCCACTGACAGGCACTTCTGGAAGCGGCAGTATTGGCACTTGTTGCGGTTCTTTTTTTGGATCTTGCAGCGACGCTCACACTTGTCATACTCCAGCTTCAGACGGATGGTCCGTCGGAAAAAACCCTGAAGACACGAGAGGAAAACATTGTTAAAATGTGAATACTGCTTTCGTGACGCAAACATTTAATGACAGCCGTTAATAAAACCTGAAATATACCAGAGACAAGTAAATGATCTTTAAGAGACTCTGCTGTGATGAAACCAATCTCAAGATCCAGAAAGAAAAAAACTAAAACTAACTTTATAGCAGTTATTTATTCCCATATGAATCGTACGTGACAAAATCAGACAGATAGTTTCACCATCAGTTTCTCCTCGCTTACACAACTTTGACAAGAAGAAACATTTAACTTTGGAGAGGAACAGATGGACCAAGTGGCATGTCTGTGGTTGGCTGGACGGTAGACAATGGCCTGGGGAATTGCTTAATAACACATTTAGTCATACTAAAGAGCAAATTGCAATTTTATCCAAACTGTCCCCCAGGGTGCCTAAATAACACCCCCACCCGTAAACACATGCTAAGTAATAATGACTGACTCTCACCAACTAACCTCCAATCTCACATGCACAGACACATATGCACTCATAAAACCAGAGTGACATGAATATCTGGTCAAATGGGCTTCATGCCGATGCTGCTTGTGTCCACTGTCGTAAAGGATCAGCGTATTGACAACACAGAGGTCAGCCTCCTCCTATTACTGTTCCATCACCAAATGACGGAGGGGGAAATGAGTGCGTATGGGACGCTAACTTTGACGTTGCTTATTTAGTTATGAAGTAGTAGAGAAATAACCAAGTTGTCAGGGTTCTTAAAAGGATCCACTAATCTGTCAATCATCATTCACACTCATTGTGCACAAAAACCCAAACACCTGGTAAAAACAGGTGGTCACATGGTCATGTGATATTTCTCGACTTCAGGAGTCGCAGACAACCGACCGAACGCTAGATTACAAACATTTAAAGGCTCACAGCAGATTATGGGATACTGAGGGCTGGAGAGGACGCAATCCTGTCGATAAAAGGCTGCTTTGGAGCATTGTTGTGGCCTGGATGTTAAAGCGTATACCATTAACAGTAATTGCAATTTCCCCTTGTTCAGACGACCTATATTGCATTTCCAGCCTCTCTCTCTCTCTCTCCCTTCATTTCCTGTCACCTCTCTAACCTCTCTGTCAACCTTGGAATAGAGGCTTAAAAAAAGAAAAAAGACGGCGGCTACAGTTCTGGAGTAGCGTTTGAAATGTGACAAGCCTTGCAGACTCATTATGGCCGACCCGATCGAGAAATGCTTCGACTTCAGCTGATCCAGCTAATGTTGCGAGAAGGGGCTTCACTATTACCCTCTGACATCTGATAGATACACTTTTAATGACTCCCTCCTAAAAGGGTAGAAGAAGCTTAACAAATTGACCTTGACTTTTGTGATAACCTGTTGCGTTACAGCACTACGACTTCACCCTGCATCGGTCACATAGCTTTGGCTCTGCCCTTGGACCGACCGACAATACTTCTGTATTGATGTACGGACGCACAAGCCAAGACAACAATCCTTCTACCACTGCACAGACTCATTACGGTGAGCTGCCGCTGCTGCGAGGTGAACGTTTATGTTATGGTTACTAAGCATCGGATCCTGACATTCATACTCCCACAGCTGTCTTGGCTGATACATTTAACCGCACTCAGTGGATTCACAGTGCGGAGGTGTCTCTCACATCAGCTACTTTTTTTTCCAGCTTTTCCCCCTTAAGCCATTGATAGAACAAATATAAATACAGAATACTGACACACAAACACGTGCACACACACTTCAAGCTAGACTATCTTTGTTCACCCTTGGATTGTTCTTCAACATGACTGGTGAACAATTAACTGAGAGATTTATTGAGCGACTACGTGTAAATGCAGAGCCTTCTAGATCTGATGCTTTTAGAAGTCATTAGTCACAAGACACACTGCCTCTGGTTTCTGGCCTGACATGTCCTACTTTCTTGGTTAATGTGCAGTCAGGGTTTTGGTATGTCTGTGCTTGAGTGTGGATGACTTTGGGAGGAAGTGATTGATGGATATTGACAGAAATAGAAAGCAGTAGAAAGTGAAACAAGGTGTTGGGTGAGATGATAAGAGAGACTAGTTAAGGCAGATGCATGTGTGATAACAAGCCTACAGTCACAGTAATGTCCTTCAACAACTGGAAATCCATTAAACTGAGTCACTAATTCTTATATTGGTCTCGTCTTCACCATTGTCTAATGCGGATTAGAGATTAGAGATGAAAATAGAATCACTTGTGTGTGGCTGTATAATTCATGTAAGGTTCGTCTCACCTTGCAGCCCTCGCAGGCGTGGACTCCATAGTGGTAGCCCGAGGCGCGGTCAGCACAAACTCGACACTCCAGATTAAGCGAAGAGGAGGCAGATGAGAACTCCTCCTGGCCCGCTGCGAACCCGTAGACAACCGACGACGGGCTGGATGCTGGCGTCAGGGCATCTACAAAGCACATGGGAAAGGATGATTAAACGTGTCAATGTTCAACACTTCGGCGACTGATAGAGAGCGATTTCAAATACAGAACTGACACACCAAGTTCCTAAACACTTCAAGTTAGACTATCTTGTCCTTCGGTGCCTCTTAAAAAACACTCTTGGGTTATTCTTCAACATGACTGGTAAACAATTAACTGTACCCCACACACACAGTACAACATCTGATTTGAAAGTGGGCTTTCCATTGTTGCTGTAGACCCACGATCATCATCATGATAATGTCAAGAGAACTGTATATTTGTATGGAAAACTGATAGAAGCGCTGTTTATAGCACTAAGATTCCTCTTGAATTTAACGTTTTGTAATGCAATGTATGTTTAGTATGCCTTATGCAACAAAAGCATGATACGCAGTTCCTTCATGAAGACATAGAACATAACTAGATGACTGGACGCAACGCTCCCAGTAGATTACAGCAGAAATGTGGGTTTCATGCATGGTGCCAGAGTGTGAGCAATGTAAATACTTTTATCTAAGTACAACAATTGATGACCCTCTCATACTGTGTTATAGCCTGCTTAACAGAGAGCACATGCTGATATTTGTGTTGAGAAAATGTAGAGATAAGTAAAAGATAATAATTGCCTGAATGAATAAACTCTACTGTCTCACCTCCCTTTGGGAAAGAACTAGTTGAATTTAAGCTAGCTTGACCTCTGGCCCCGGCAAAGACAGAATGTTCCAACACAACTATTTATTCAGAGATATTAACATGCCATCTGTGGTGTGATGCTTGTCACAAGCATCACAGTGTTGGAGTAGTATTACTGATCTTTCTCTTGGATGACAGCTCATAGGTTGCCAAAAGTTTTCGATTTCCACCTTGTGAAGTGAACGTGGTTGGTAGAACTTGTTTGTTACACAAATAGCAAAGACGAAATGGTACAAAAAAACAGTGGCACTAAGTCAAGCCACATGAGTTGGTCGAGAGACGCCAGAGAGGGGATAAGCGGCATCTGGCAGCGAACCTGGAGCTGTGTTCCTGCTTGGTGCACATGTTTCAACTGAGTGTGAACAAGAAAAGCATGTCAGTGATTCTTTTTAACACCCATAAATCCTGAACACCCACTCACAGACTTTTCCATGACATCATCACGTTTCCCTGATGCCTTCTACCCATACTTCCCCTCTCTTTCCTTCTCCTCCCTCCCTCACACCCTCTATTCTCCCATTACCTTTTTATCTTTCTGGACTATTCACTGCTTCTTCCCTAATTTGGTACCAGCATAAATTTCCAAGACGCCCATGTGACTTTTATTCAGGAGGGAACACAGCAAGCAAAATGCATGTTTCCTGAGAGGTGGTGGATGGTGGCTGAGGAATGTGTGAATTCCTCATTGGATATGGGGTGAGGAGAAGGGCTCGGGGAGGACAGAGGGGTAAAACAGGGGAGTACACAAAATAAAGGAAAGAAATTGACAGGAAAATGCACCGAGACCAAACAAACCGATTAAGTCCAGGGGGCTTTTGCCCAAAGGGGTTAAACTATCAGACTACCTGAGTAAACAAAGGGCTGTCAAGGGGTTCTAGCTCATATTTGTTGTAGATCAAGCCAAGAGGTTAAATTAGGCAAAGTGTATGTCCCCTCTAAACATTCAGTTGGAGCAAATAAGGGATTATGGGGGGGTTAACGAGGACCCCTGCTCTGACAACAACAACACAACAACAACAACAGTGGCAAGGAGATTACACTGAGCTGCCGGGCTCACTTTGAACGGTGAAATGACCGTATGGTAACAAACCCCACATTGTCATCTAAAGAGATCATTTCAATTCAATGATAATGAGACTTCACCTAGAACAGTGGAACCTTCAGAGCCATTGCTGGAGGACTGGTATTCGGGGACATCAAAGGAGCTGAGGGCGTCATTGTTAATGGACTGAGAGAAGTCCTGGATCTCCTCCATGCCGCCCATGAATTCGTCATCTCCGCACAGGGGGCTGCCTAGCACCGAGTCCTCCAGGGGCGAAGGGGGATGGTAGTGGCTCTCCATGTCGACCATCGCGGTGGAGGAGCGGGCTGCCGGCACTCTCACTCATCAGACTGGAGAGGACAGAGGGAGGGTGCAGAGGGGGAAGGCAAAAAGGTCAAAGAGGTCAAAGAGGTGATATGGAAACACATACAGAGGAAGACAAGATGATAATTCATTTTTAAGGTCACCTCTCTCGGAATTTCTAGAGTCAGCTTGCTACCATGCTCCCAAAAGTAGAGGGATACACAAGGTCATTAGGATACATCATCTGGGAACCATGAATGTTTGTACCAAATCTTTTGCCAATCCATAGAATAGATGTTTTTTTAGCAGAAAGGTTAGGGGATCACCAAAGCTGTCAGTATCCATCCTCTGGGCCCCATGAATGTCTGTACACAATTTCTTGCTAGCTTTTGAGATACGTCAGTTTGGATCCAAATGGCGGACCAACTGACCATGGCTGAAAACTGATAACATCATTAACACCATCAACACCAAAGAGTAATATTGCCTTTCTTTTCTTCAATGCACGATTCAACACAGCATACATAGTAAATGAGCAGTGCTGATGCAACGTGCGGCCATCCACTCTAACATGTGTTGCATGTTGTTATAGTGGGTCAGCAGACAGTAAGGGAATGAAGGACACAGAGTATCTTATAACATAACACAGGCCCCTCCGCTCCTGACCTATTCACTCCAAATACAGTAACCCCATCCTTGTAAACCTCATAGTGCTGCAGAAAGAGAAAGACAGAGGTTCGAGAGACAGAGGGTGAAGCACGGGGACATGTGGAGGGATGAATGTAGGTCACTAGGCTGTGCTGCGATAGGCTAGGTCTGAGGGTAGCTAGAAGATATATGACTGACTGGCTTCTACAGTATGTGGGTGAGATTTTGCTGAATTGCACAGTGGGAATTGGGAGGATCTTGTTGGCTAAGCTTAAGACCAGCAGAGGGAATGGACCTTACATCACATTAGAACTTCATACATCCGCATGTAAACTGGGTCAATCTTCAGTAAGCCCTTTCCATCAGGCCCCACTTAGAACTGGGAGCTGGGGTGTACGGTTGAGGGTGGCAATAGCCTACCACTGCAAGTCAGCAGCTGCTGGTTTTTCTCAGCCATTCCTCACCTCTACACATGACCTCCTCGAGTTTACCCTTAACTTCGTCGCACTGTGCAATGTACTGTAGGCTGTTTGAAGGAGAGGCTGACTGCATGCATTACATGTTTCTGCCCTCAGTGCTCCCAGTTAGTCAATGTAAAAGATCTAATGACAGGCAGACATGAATGGTATTCCATTGAAGCAGTATCATAAAGTAAAGATCATTTGCATATAGTTTCCCCTAGAGTGCAGAAGGCAAATCAAATGAAATGAAGTAGACGTGATTCTATGCGTTACGTAGCTTTTAATGATAAACAGTTTTAACCCTTCAAGAGAGAGGGAAGAAAATGGAAGAACTTTGGACAACTTTCAGAGCTGGTAGGTGGCTAGCATGACCAAAAGTAGATCAATGATATAACTGAAATATAGACAAATATGTAATAACAACAACAAGACCTGGCTCAAAGTCCAATCACATATATGGACGAGCTGTAAACCATCCTTTAGAGCACATTATCTACAGTCTGACAACTATTGCTCGTTGAGGAGGAATAAAAGTACAGTTCATTTACCATTTACATGGCAGAGGTGGAAACACCAATCAGCGTAGCTACTCCTACACTGAAAACAAATGTCTCAGCACACTTCAGCTTCTGCAAATATATATATAAAAAAAAGGGAACTTGCATGTTCTGGCATATGGAGGTTAGGAATTTTGGAAATACGACATCTTAATGTTTTAGGTTTGGAGCCATTGGGAAAGACGACACAGCAAGTTATAGACATGTCAGCATTTTTACGTTTTCAGGTTTAATACAGAGTCCAGAAGAATCACAGCCCAGAGGAGTTAAAGTGAATCTAATAGTAAAGACCCTGAAGATTCCCACCCGATAAAAAAAAAAACACTACATGAAAAGAAGCCTGGCATGTGAGCAGACCGCTTTGCTGAGCTACTCACTCTTCAATACACTTGGAATTCTGAATGGAGGCAGTGTTAGGTCTGCTAGGATAAAGCAAACCTCTTTAGCATTCAGCCGCTAGCTCCTGACCCTCAGGTCTTCCCTTAGAGGACATCCTGTTACATACACTCACTTCATTCAGCACTGCCTCATCATAATAATGCTTCAAGGCAAAAAAAAATAACAAAGAAGCTTATTGGCTACAGCTTGACTAATCTTCATTAACCCGGGAAAGTTGTTATATAGTGGTCAGATTAGTTACATTTGCATCACAGAATATGAATAATTATTTGTCAATACACACACATCTACTGCATGCATGACTTTCTATTCAATAAGCGTACGACACAAGTCTTTTTCTGAACTTATGACCCCCCTATCAGCAGTTATGAAGTGGACCAAGCCAACCTTGTGTTGCCACCAACATACAAGATGAAAACGTAAACACAGAAATCTGCTTCGCTGTAGACTGCGAGAGGTCTTGTGGATTGAGACGGAGAAAAACAGAGAGAGACGCATTGGGGGTGGAGAGGAATGTCAGTCAAGCTACATTACAGGGTCTTCGTCGGCAACATGTAAGCAAGTGAGACAGAGAGAGAGAGAGAAAACAACGGCAAGCCTTTGTGTTTTAGGTCAAGACCTCTCTTGTGCTCACTCAGCCAAGCCTGCTGAGGGCATTGTGCACACTGAGCAGAAGATGAGCAAGGTCATACGCGTTTGTGGGGGTTAGGGTTGGAGTTAGGGTCTAAAGAGGAGGAGCGGGGAGAGCTGACAAAAGACCACTAACCAAGAGTCGCCAAGGTCGCCATGGCGATGCCGACACACTGATCACACTTTGAAAATCAGCGGCAGAGGGCAGGCAGCAGGCATGGGAAGACGGCTTCAACTAACAACCACTGGAGATCAATCTCTCATCATCAAAATCAATAAATCCCATTACAGACTTAGTGTATTAGCAGGTCTGAACCCGTAATCATAGGGCCGGATGTATGAGGGGAGCATAAATAATCCATGCTGTCCTGATGGATTTCTGCACAGTTGCTTAGCATGTTCACCCAGCCCCCCCATGTTATGCTCATCCATCGATGTGAAGACCCACATTAGACAGACAGGCCATGAAGCTGCTCTTAAGCTCCGGCTGAGGCAGATAAACAGGCTCTGAATAAGACCCGGGCATGCAGGCAGCCTCCTACTCTCCCAACAGGAAAGGACACAGAACGCCGGAAGGTAGTTTACACAGCCGTATGAGATCTTTTAAGAAAATGATCTATAAATCACACGTATCGTTGAGCGTGAGAAGCAGTTCATGTCATCTGCTCCTGTGCAACTGCAAAGTATAATCGCACCTCCATGACTAACTATTGTGTCTTAGGCATACGATCAAGCTCTATACTTTCCAAATCCATCAACAATGAGGACAACATGCAGTTACAAGGGTGTGATGACATGATAGCACAGCTAAAGCTGGCAGAAGTCCAAGATGAGAGAGGTGTGTATGGGCTTGTCTCGCCAAGGCGAAAACAAAATGGCATTCATCAAAACACTGTGGTCCTTCCAAGTACATACCTTGGCAATGAGAGAAGACAGAAGTTGCACGCATAACATTTGTCTGTCTGCAGTCTTGCTACCTGTCTATAAAATAGACTCTTGATAGTTTATAGAATATAAGAAACCCAATCACAATTTAAGTAGACAAACTGCTACTGCCCTACCTTCCTCATCCCCCAAAAAACTTGAAGTCTTCGTTGCAATTGTGATCCCTGACAACATGACATCCAGCTCTTTCCACAAGTTTGTATGATCATTCAGTGCGTGTGTGTGTGCGTGTGCGTGTGCATGTGTCTGTGAGAGAGAGAGAGAGAGAGAGAGGAGAGAGAGCGAGTGTGAGAGGAGAGAGAGAGGAGAGAGAGCAGACTACAGGTTAATATTTAATCCACCCCATCCTGTGGTCTGAGTGCTAACAGGCCTGTCAGAAGAAGGGCCCCCGGGAATACAACGGTGGTCTTAGAGCAGCAATATGGTCTGATGGGGCTGACCTACCAGCTCCGCCTGTCCATTTGTTTGAAGAGTCACTCTATGAGCTCAGTCTGGACCGTTCCCGCAGTGTAAACACTCAACTGAGCCCTTATCACTCAGGGCTGATATGCTGGTCGGTGCACTCTTATCGTTATGGAGATTGACCAAGTACAGGGGAAGACATTGGACTTTAGCTGTAATCTGCGACAGATGAGTTGTATGATAGCGAACAGTTCAATCTGTACGTTATCAGGTGACTAGCCTTGTCATTTCAGGGTCAATGACAGTTAAATCTATACAGCACAAGCAAGTTTTGTTTGTCTGACATTTTAGACTTGAAAGGTCAAAAAACTGCTGTGTTTGCAGATTGTAATTCCTTAATATAAAGCGTACGTTATTTGTATAACTTTAATACAGATGCATGCTAGATTTTTGATTATTATTCCCTCATTGTTGTACATAATAGAAAACTATTAACAAAGTTGCGTAGCCAAATCCATAACCATAACATCCATAATTAAGCATGCATTAGACTATTTTACTATTGTATTCTATTTTTAATAATAAATAAAAAAGTAAGTTGCATAAGCCTCAGTGGACTTTGACCTCTGCATTGACAGCGTGTTCAGTGTCATAATAGTTGAATGTTCAGACACACAAGACAAAGCCTATACAGCTGGACAATAAAACACTGCAGAAGGTGCAATGTGACCGTGGACCACTTTACCCCCGTAAGGTCTACGGTGACCACCTGACCTGTGTGTGTGTGTGTGTGTGTGTGTGTGTGTGTGTGTGTGTGTGTGTGTGTGTGTGTGTGTATATGTGTGTGTGTGTGTGTGTGTATATGTGTGTGTGTTTGAGCGAGTTAAAGGTTTCCAAATGCTTACATTTCTTTAGATTCTTCTAAAATATGATTATTTTTGACCAGCTGCCATTATCTCAAATGTTTTGTGTTTCATGAGGCTACAAAGCATTTTATACTATACATATTACATACATATTGCTTTCCAATTAAAAGTTGAAAACTGAAGGGCAATGAGGTTGCATGCTGAAGCATTGAGCAATACATTTATGGGGCAAAATGTTTTTCAAAGCATATCATTTACAGTAAATCTAATAGGCCATTGACTATAGTCTGTTTTTTTTTTCTGCTGTGAGTCTGATGTGTCAGCAACAGTGAGGTCATATGGAGAAATGACGAAACTGCTGTGTAACCTTGACCTGCAGTATAGCCACAGCAACTGAACACCCCAGTGTGTTAGGTATATTTACAGCTGAATAAATAGCAGGCTCGACCCTCACTGTTTCCAGCTGCTAAAATCACCAATGGCTGACAACACTGTCCTTAAGCAACACCTCCTTTCAGTGCCAAACGCTGGCTCCTGGGTGCCACTTATTTCCAAATTAGTGATAAAGATCAGGCAGGCCACCATTACAAAACCTCCCTGCAGTACATCCAAACTGTAAATTTCAGAATGGGGAAACAGTTGCAATCTTTTCCAGCTACATTTAACACTTGACATATATATAGGGCTAGGGTAACCAGACAACAAGCGGAACTGGCTAACATTAAACTGGTCCAACAACACTATAAAGTGTCTTTATGAGTCACCTGTATATCCTGTCCAAATGACCTGAAGTTGACCTGTTTTATGATCTATGTCATCATTGCGTTTCTTGTGTTTAACAGATTTAACTGATTTTCCTCCCATTGCATACGCATGTACTGATGGCGGAGAACTGTACAATATTGCACAAACACATGAGAAAGTTACAGTATTAAGCATTGGATATGCATGTGGATATGGCTCTGTCTATTCTAGAGTGTCATTTTGGTGCTCAGAAGTTTCTAGGCTTGAATACGGAGACAGGCAAGTTTGAATAGTATGTACAAGTGGGCTCAACACATCGGTACAGACAGAAATAAAAATATTACAACATGAGCATCCCAATTACATATCACACAGCTAGTTCCCAAGAGAAGGGAATGTTCAAGGGGGTCTGTACTGTTCTACCAATTGCTCTGTCCGCTGAGGCTCTGCCAAGAAATATATAACATTTGACATTCTGTGGCTTAATATTAGGAGGACAGTACATGTGCTACAACATTAAAGGGACTATTTAAATTATTAGCATGATGCTAGATGATGAAGGAATAATAAATCTGATAGTATAGTTTCAGACTGAAATGAGGATTCAATTCCGATACATTTGGGTTTTGGACTGTTGGGTGGTCAAACCAAGCGATTTAAAGATGTAATCTGGCGATTTGTGATGGCCATTTTTCTCTATTTTCTAAAATGTTACAGAGTAAAGAATTGATCATAAAAATCAGATGAATCAACAATGGAAATAATCACTACCAGCATTTCAACTTTACCAAGTCATCAGAAAGGGGGCAATCTTTAACCTTCTCCCATGCCACCTTTATCTTTGCCCAAGAAACGATCCTTGCGCTGAGGCGTGCTCAAGAACTTTCCAAGTGAGTTTCACCAAATCACCAAATCTGAGATGAGAAGAGCATGATGCTGGAAGCAGTTCTCTCTGCTCAGACAGCTGTGTGTATCTTATTACATTTTCCAGCATGACACTGGAGTCCTGAGTTTCCCCTTTCTGGCTGCCAAACCAGCCTACGTGTTGCCGGGGTGGCATGCAGCACACAGGTCTGGTGACAAAACAACACTAATTTGCTACAGTAGAGGGACCACTGAGCACGACAAAACCTCAAAATGTTATGTTGGCTTCCAACATGCGGCAAGTGAGCAGATACTGCAATCAGCAAATGTTGAAAACAATGTCGGTATTCCAAGGGCTTATTCATTAATATCCTACTTACTCTCCGCCATCACCTCATACAACATGACCAATATACTAAAAATACTTGTGTAAGCTACACAGCTGGCAGCAGAATGGTTATGTTGCTTCTCGTAGCAACCTTATTCCAAACTTCTTTGCCCTGTCATGCTAAAAAACACTGTTGTATATTTAAAATATTGCAAGGCAGTGCTCGTGCCCTCGGGACGACTGTTCTGCATGGTACACTTGAATATTAAATCTTTAAAAATATTTTATATTTTTGCCATTCATCTGTGAAGGAGTAAAAAAAAAAAAAAAATGGACGGAGTTGTTTGAGTAATACGTGCGCATGATCGATACGATGTGGCGACGTTTGTAGGACGAGACATATGAAAGACATCGATTATATCCAGATATATAACAACACCGTATGGCTTAAAGTACAAATAATGGCTATGTTCAGAAGCGTCACAGTCGTGTCTCTGGGTATAAAAACGGGGTGAAGAAACATGCGGGTGGCTGGTTGCGGATAACCATCTCCAAAATGTTGTTGACTGCATGCGAAAACTTGTCTCAGTACTGCCTTTGTCTGTCGATGCTACCGAAGCAATTTGGCTGTGGAAGATATAGGCTCTTTGCTCTTGACATCAGTATAAAATATACTTCAAGCTTCACTGCTGGAGTGGTGACTACCAAGTTTCCCTGGTCTTTCTCATTGTAGGGCTTGTTAAGTGTAGGATAGGGAGAACAATGGAGATCACTCCACTACTTCGAATAGCATCTAGTGTTTTTATCCAAATGTTTGGTCAGGATTGCATTACACTGGTGTCTAGATAAGGGGGGCTCAATCAGCTGTGTACATTCAGTCTTGCACACGTGACTTTTTCGCAATGAAGGTCCACACAATGGAGAAGTGGAGAGCACTGTGTCAAACAAAGAGAATCATCCGACCCCTCTTGCCTTAACAGGACCAGTGCGTGTGACCAGAAGCCAAAAGCTTACTCTTACGCATTAGGGGGGGGGTTAAGGGTTCAACCTAGCTTATGGAGAGCCTCTTATTCTCCTCTTCTTTCTTTCTTCTTCTTTCCCTGAACAAAAAGGAGATGGTTTGTAGAGATTGCCTCTCCTGGTTATTCTCCACAATCCCTCAGTACATGTCTCTGTAGATCTCCTGCAGGAGTGGGTGCAGTGAGGTGTACATCTGTCTTTTGATCTCCTGGACCAGCTGAGCGTGCTCAAGTGACCAGTGCGGAGGTCAGCCAGTTTCTGCGCCATTTGGGAAAAGGAAGCGTCGTCGGGGTGATTGGCCGCAGGTGGAGCTGTAGCACTGCACAATGCCTTTCCCTGCATTCGCTCTAGATGTGAGTAACATTCACCAGGCCTGGGCGGTCTGATCACAGAAGGAAGGAGAGACAAAGTACATTGAGTGAGACCCTTAACCATAATCTCCTGTTGGAAAACATATTCAGAAGAAGGTGATACCAGAAACCATCACCAGTTCTGCAATGTTTGTAGATTGGTTTCAGATAGATTAAAAGTAAGACATGAGAAACGAACATATCAAATCCCATGCCAGCAATAAATAGCTTATTTTTATTTTCCCCTGAATTCTCACTCCAAAGCAGATGATAACGGCAAAAACAGAGCCAGGTCGCTATCATCCAGCTCCTGCCGTTAAAGTCATTGCAAACGGAATTTTGGCTCATATTCATCATATCACTGAAGGGCCTCGCAGGCTCTTGAGGAATTCCCGGGTGATGAAGCCTGAACCGTAAGCTACGAGAAGCCATCCTGTTCATAATGGAGGCGCGGCTGGCGAAGAAGAGGGCCTAGTACACAGCCATATTTAAACGAGTCACCTGATCATTGAGGTCCAGGCTCGAGAACCCGGGGGAGGGACTTTTCAAACTCCGTGAGCTCGGTGACGGTTCCCGACGGGCACTGGCAGCCGTGGAAAATCCGAACTTATGCCCTCCCGGTTCCTCGGCGGTCCCGCTGATGAGCCACCATCTTTGCCACCAGGTCTGCTCTGCCGATGGCGGGTCTCCATTGTATGGATGACGAAAGGGCTGTGGAGGAAAGAGACAAAAGTTAATGAGCTATACACGGAATAAGTGTGGTTGTGAAAATGGGTTCCGTCAAATGCAAACACAGTCAGTAACAGTGTGTTACTGTGAGATACATACAACATAAGCCTGACTACAGTAATATGGAAAAGCAAATGTTATACATGAAAAACTGTAGTTTACCCATAATCCTTGCTGAAGGAGAGGCAAAAACCAGAGCTTTATGCCACTTGAATTATTTCCACGATGAATCATTGTTACTTTTACCCTAAAGCTGTTCATTATGGTCACTCTTAACACTCAAAATGCAAATAATTTCTATAGAAAGATAAAAACAGGGCTAATGTTTAAACAGAGCAGTGTCGGGGGGAAAGACGACGGTCACCAAAAATAAGAACGGAATTATTTTAAACTTTAAACCTTCGAAACATGTTGAGTTATGTAAACGTAAAGCTAGCAGTGCTAGCAGTGATGCCCTTAATTTACCTAATAGGTTTTTTTTTTTAGCGATGCGTCCCTGTTCCCACGTGGACAGTACAAACATTGATGATGAGCAGGGATAACCGGCTGCTTGCACATCAGATCGGCGATATGACTCAGGACTGCTGTTGCTACAATTGGTTCACAGAAGTAGCAGGGAAGGTCATGAGCGGCACGACGTCGAGCGGTTTTCTTTTGTCTTTCTTCTACGTCAACACAACACCAGAACATTTACTATCAATAAGTTGATCCTAACAAGCATGGTGTACTTCTGAACAAGGGTATGTACCCATTGTTTTACAAGCATGCCCAATACTACATTTTGATCATGGATAGTAACTCGGCTTCAAACATGTTGCGCCTCGCGACAATAAATAACAGTTTTTCTTTTATATATGCTGTTGGCACTCTTTAGGGCTCACTGCCTGAACTAATGTCAGTGATATGGCAAGAAGAAAGAAGCAGAAATCGACATGTATTGTCGCATAACCTTAGGTTTGGTACGCCAACAGTCTTGTTGATTCTTAAGAATTTCCACGGACTACCTCATTACTCTCCTTCGACCCTGCAGGATGCCGCCTCACAGGGGTTTGTAGACCATACTATAGATATTCATACAGTTTACATGTAAGCAGAGCCAGGGGTTGCCACAGTGACACTCTACCTGACTCAGCTGCAAACACATGAGAAAACAAAACATCCTTTTAGCCTTCTTAGGACGGACTAATCAACCCTGAAAGTATGTGTTAGTTAGCCTTAGTGGTTGCTAGTTACAAGGTAAAACCAGGCAAAAACAAAAAAAACAGCAGGAAAACAGCTTTCTGTAGCTGCTTGGTTTTTTTTAGGGGCTTAAGACATCCGTCAAGGATCGTACGTGCTGTTAGGATGAATCATACCACGGCAAAACTACTTAAGTCAGACAAATAAAACTGATGGTTCACCTGTACGTAATCAAAGCAAACGGTGACACAGTATGGGCTGGGTTCCTTCAGACGTTGAACTAATGGTTCAACCTGAGGGCAAAAAGATCTGCGCTCATATTAACGATCCAAAGAAGTTGATGTAAGGATTGTCCCCCGCTGGGTGATTACCTACGGAAAGTTTTTGAACAATAGGATGTTTTTCTATGTCAACTGCTTTTCTTGAAACGCATTTTCAAGCATTATAAAATATTTGATCTAAATCTAAGTCAGTCTTAAATAATGCAAGACGCAACAACACCTTCAGTCATACTGTCACTAAGAATCTCACAATCAAAGTCATGGCAACGTGTGTTAGATTTGCACACATAGCTTTGGCGAATGGTACAATATGACTCGACACGAAGAGTCAAGGAGGCTGGATCAAACAATATGGCATTTCCCCAATTGATGTTGTCCAATGGCTGCACACCCAAGACTCCCTTGGACTTCTTCAATGACAGGAGATGGACTGTGTTTGAACATGGAGTGCCTTTGGATTGACCTGTCATCTTGACCTATTCACACCTACACCACAGCCATGCATGGATTCACAACAACACATGTGGCAGTCCCTGACCTCCCCCTGCCGGCCCCTTCTTTCTGGTGAAAAGAGAAATGAAAGAGAGAGGCAGCGAGCGGGAATTTTTCGTGAGATGGGATGGGTGATGAAAGAGGGAAGGCGTGGAAGGAGAGGACGGGCTCAAACACACTGGCTCTTTATACGATACAGATGTTTCCACGTCCAGCTTGTGTGGTGGATTGCATGCTGATTGAGCAAGTTATTCCTGTCATTGGCGGCTGCCACATTAATCTCTGGAGGTGCACGCTCCAAGGTCATATTGAGACATTAGTTGAAATGTCATCAGCATTAGATTAAATCTCTCCAATGTGGATGAAATAAATGAAAGGTTGGCAAGACAAAGTGGACCTTGACCTGTGAGGAAATGCTGGTAATGAGAAGAGCCATGAAACACGCGATCCACAAATGCACACCTTTCCACTCACCAACCACTAATGTTAATCAACGACAGGGGTGCTGGTTCTTGCGGTGAGAATGGTTCGAGCCTGGCTTGTTCATTTGACGTTCTTGAGGTAGGGCCTCGTAAAATCTGCCGGGCCAGAGTTTTCTGGTCGGCCACCTGTGGGTCTTCACTCCTGTCCCCGTTACCCATCTCGCCTTCAGGCTTAACTTTCTCTGACTGGGGATCCGACCAAACCGGATGGCTGTAATCAAAGCAGAAAGAAGGTCGATTAAGATTCAGGATGGGTGGAAAGATGCAATGTAAATAATAGCTTAATGCATTTGAAACATTTAAAACAGAATCGACTGCACAGGAGCAAATGGGGGAAACGGAGGCTTTAAAAAAAAGACAGTTTTGGAAAAATGTAAAATAGCTTGAGCTCCCCAAAACACAAATCATGATTCAAAAAGCTGACATTGGAGGAACATTTTCTAAATATTACGCAGACACCCCACACTAAGGAAATGAAACAACGTCAAAATATCAGGAATATTCATTCCGTCCAAACGAAAGCTGGGAGCAGTAGCATGCCGTGAGATTTTCAAAATAGAAAAACGGAAAAAATGTTTCCTGAATCTGGAGCCAACAAAGCATTATTTCTTCCTAATCTAGGAATCTGAGTATTCTGTGGTATCCTAAAACAAGAGATATCGCACATTTCCATCACAAACAACATGTCATAATCCAGCAAGGTCTAACTGGCTTTGCACAGAACACCGACCAAGTAAAAAAATGTACCCAAACCGATCACAGACTTGATGTCCGGCCAAGGTCTCACCAGTGGCAGCAAAGGTCAGACTAAACCACACACACACACACACACTAACTAGAATGGCTTTCAAAGAGAGAAAACACAGATCGATTGCCATAGAAGACATAAAAACAGCACGCCGACTACTTCAGTTTCACACAGCAGGTATCTCACTGGTAGGAGTGTATCCAAAATTACTTCCATGGGTGCAATAAAAACAACCCACACCCTCTCTGGTCACCCCAGTTAACCACGCCACACGCACCATATTTAGGGTCAATTGCTTCTTATGTCAGTCCGCCCTGACATAACATGTGCCCTGACAGTTAAAATGCACACACGCAGAAAGACTGAGCAACGATGCAACATCATTTTGTCAAATGTTGTATTTGTACTATGTTTGTTTATCTGTACACACGACATCGATTGCACGTTGTCCGTATGGGAGAGGGATCCTCTCTCGTTGCTCCCCTGAGGTTCTTCCATTTTTTCCCCTTAATTTTGGGGTGGTTCTTTAGAAGTTTTTTTCTATTGTGCGATTCGAGGGGGTCTAAGGACGAGGATGTCGGAACTGTACAGTCGTAAGGCACACTGAGACAAAAATGTATTTTGTGATAGGGGCTATACAAATAATTGATTGATTTGATTGATTTGATGCTTAAAGTCTTGCCACCCAGTCATGAACTGATCCATCAGCTGGGAGAACTGGGAACCCTAATAAGTGCATAAACTCAAAGTATCACTCAGTCATCACAGGACTGGGACCTGTATGAGACGGAAAGGAACCCTCAGTGCAGATTCATTGTAATATTACACCACACCGGAAATGAAGCACCTAAGCACGCAATCAGATTAATCTCTTGTAAAATTAATCCACAACTCCACTTTACAAAAGGCACATACATGCTTCTTGATTGCTTCGGTTGCCTTTGTCATGCAAAAACTCGAGCACAATTAAAAAGAAGACGATACGAATAGAACATAATCAATGTCATGGAAACGTAAAAAGGACTTTCCTTTGTCTGATTGCAGCAGCAAGGGAAAGAGTTGATGGACACCAAAGGTTTACTTACGTGTGTGAAGTGTGCTCAGCCAGAGACAAAGTTGTTATTCTACAAGAATGCGAATCTCTCAGACGGGCCTGAATCCCATTGATTAAAGAGATTAGAGGTGAAACTGTGTTTTTAACCCCTTCTCACCAATTTAATGCGCACAAGCTGATTCTCACACTCACACACCACACACACACACACACCACTCTTGAGAAACTAAAACATCCAGCTGCACCTGCCGCCTTGTATTTACAAGACCATAAAAGCATAAAGGAGATCTGATTCCCCTATTTTCTATGAGACGCTCACGTCGAAGGAAATCAGGCTAATGAGAGGACTGAGCTAGGGATGAGAACCGAAGCTCGCAGACAGCACGAGGGTTGCATTAGATTATGACCACAAAGTGGATGGATAATCTGAAACTGGTAAGTCCACAGCGGCGCCCGGGAAGGAGCCAAGTTCCAATACGATGAAGAGGAAGTGAGTGATGTTAGCTGAGCATTAAGTCCATTTCCTAAGATCTAGTGTAAGGGGTCGAGTATGGGTCCAGGGGGGACTAAACGGTGGGAGGTGGACAGTCTGTTCTCCCATTAAAATCACTGTTTCACGGCTGATATGATTAGTGCAGGCGACACCTCCTTCAGGCCCATAAGACTCTTTATTGCTGGGTTCATCACAAGCTACACAGTCAATGGGGTTTAGGGTTTATGCAGGGATCTCGTGAGGACCTGAGATCAGAGGTATCGTTACGGTGCTGGCTGATGAAAACCTCAGTCACTTCTGTGTTGTGTGATAATACAAATACTTTGGATGCTGTTTGATATTAAAAGAGATGATGATGTGATGATATTTTATAGCATTCTCCCAGAACAGTAACGCAAAGGCGATTTTGTGGAATTCATATGAGTGGCTTTTAAATTTGACTTACCACAACATTTACCCTGCATAAGTCCAATTGAATTAAATGTTAATTGTTAGCCTCTCCACTGTTTTAGATTACATGCATAGATTGCCTAAAGACAATCAATTTTAACTATAAAACGAGCAGTGCATGTTGTTCTATAGTCTATTACTTAGAAAAAAACCCCGCCCCCCCCGAATCCCAAGGTTGCCCTGGTTCTCAAATATATTCCTCCACCTCTACGGTTACAATAGGCTCATGAAAACTCAATACACATGTAGCGTAAGAGGAGGCTTGAAAGAAATAATACTACTTTTAGGCACCCTGTGTTATCATCCAAATCTGGGCTTTGTCTTAAGGAAAGCATTTTAAAAGTCAATGACCTCATGGGACAAAATAAAGATCGCCTCTGCATCCTCACGTTCACCGACACCAGTAGGAATATCCACACTGTCTGCACATCATATAAGTAACCCACCGATTGCATTGACCTTATGATCTTCTACTAAAAATACACTGACAGAACCAGAAAAAGATAAGCAACCGGCCTGCCCACCAAACAGACACAACACGGCAACTAAAAATCTGTTCAGGACTTGAACAAGAGGTCAGCATGGCCATGTTGTATGTTTTACATAGAGGTAAAACATCACCGCGATGGCAAACTTTGACCTCAATATTCCTGTATTTCAAACCAAGATCAGCGGCATGAGGTGGAAATGTGATGTAAGGCCTATGAAGACAAGGCTGTCTTTTAGGGTGTTACAGATGTTTGCATGTGCAGGTTTTTTAAAGTACTTCAAAAGAGAGTGACGTCTTCGACTTACAACAGAGTATTGGGCAGATCTTGGGGGAAAGAAAAATGTTTCTTTATAGTTTCTAGAATATGCTGACAACGTCATGGGGAAATAAAGCCGAGATATAAAAATGTCACAATATTACACAATAAAGTCGTAGTTTCCAAGACAAAAGTCATATGAGAGTAAAGTCCTTGATTTCACAAGGACATTGAAAAGTAAAGGTATGACTTGGTTCTCGAATTAAGACTTTTGCCGAAAACATTACACATTTATTTGGGAAAAAATATTATTGCTCATGATCTCTTTAGAGACAACATAATACAAATTCAAACATGGTTTAAGTTATTTAAGTACTTTGCACCATCAATTATTGCATTATAATGGTACATTTGGACTATTTGGGCTCTTAATTAAAAATTAACTTGTTCAGCTCTGGCAATTAGTGCAATCCATACGTTTTTGGGAGTACATAATCAGATCCCTTCTTGTTCACACAATCTGCAAACACAAGGTTCAGTAGGTTCAGCCCATTGCAAGCAATACGACTCCGAACTGCAAAAGAATGCATATATTCTTCAGTTCAGAGACTTGCCTTAACATTCACCTGTGGTGTTAGCTTCTTATTTACTATTCAATCCTTATGGACATCTGCAAACTGTGGTAACATGTTAAAAGTAGGGGGGTTTGCAAGTAGAAGAACCCTGCATGCATTGTGTGTGTGTGTGGTGTGTGTAGTGCATGCGCTGGGATTCTTGAAGGAGAGGCCAGACCAGCCCTCTCTGTAGGCGACTCACCGTTGTGGGACAGCCCACTGACAGCACTTCTGGAAGCGGCAGTATTGGCACTTGTATGCGGTTACTTTTTTGGATCTTGCAGCGACGCTCACACTTGTTACATACTCAGCTTCAGACGGAGGTTCGTCGGAAAAAAACCCGAAGACACGAAGAGGAAAACATGTTAAAATTGAATACTGCTTTCCGTGACGCAACACATTCTAATGGACAGCCAGTTAATAAAACCTGAAATATTTACCAGAGACACGTAAATGTGATCCTTTTTAAGAGACCTCTGATGGATGAACCAATCAAGATTCCAGACAAGAAAAAAACTAAAACTAACTTTATAGCAGTATTTATTCCCATATGAATCGTACGTGACAAAATCAGACAGATAGTTTTTCACCATCAGTTTCTCCTCCTTACAAAAATTTGGACAAGAAGAAAAATTTTTTAACTTTGGAGAGGAACAGATGGGACCAAGTGGCATGTCTGTGGTTGGGCTGGACGGTAGACAATGGCCTGGGGGAATTGCTTAATAACACATTTTAGTTCATACTAAAGAGGCAAATTGCATTTATCCAACTGTCCCCCAGGGTGACTAAATAACACAAACACCCGTAAACACATGCCTAAGTATAATAAGGACTGACTCCACCAACAACCTCCAATCTCCACAGCCACCGACCACATATTCAATCATAAAACAAGAGGACATGTGAATATCTGGTCAAAATGGGGATCATGCCGATGATGCTGTTGTGTCAACTGTCGAAAGGTATCAGAGTATTGACAAACACAGAGGTCAGCCTGCTCCTATTTATGTTCCATCACCCAAATGACGGAGGGGGGGGAAAGGAAAGGAGGGAAGTGCGTATGGGCCCGCTAACTTTGACGTGCTTATTTAGTTATGAAGGAGTGTTAGAGAAAGCAACCAGTTGGTCAGGGTTATTAAAAGGATCAATAATCTGTCAATCATCATTCACACTCATTGGACCAAAAAACCCAACACCTGGTAAAAAACAGGTGGTCACATGGTCATGTGATATTTCTCGACTTCATGAGTCGCAGACAAACCGACCGAACGCTAGATTACAAACATTTAACCAGGCTCACAGCAGATTATGGGATACTGAGGCGGAGAGGAGGACGCATCCTGTCGATAAAAGGTGCTTTGGGAGCATTGTTGTGGCACTGAGTTAAAGCGTATACCATAACAGTGATGGCAATTTACCCTTGTTCAGACGACCATATTGCATTCCAGCCTCTCTCTCTCTCTCCATTCATGTCTGTCCACCTCTCTAACCTCTCTGTCAACTTGGAATAGAGGCTTTTAAAAAAAGAAAAAAAGACGGCGGCTACAGTTGGGAGTAAGGTTTGAAATGTGCCAAGCCTTGCAGACTCTATGGGCCGACCCGATTCGCGAAATGCTTCTTTTGACTTCAGATGATCCAAGCTAATTGTTGCGAGAAGGGGCTTACTTATTACCCTCTGACATATGATAGAGACACTTTTAATGGACTCCTCCTAAACGGGTAGAAGAAGTTAACAAATTGACCTGACTTTTGGGATAACGGTGCGTTACAGCAATACGCAATTCACCTGCATCGGTCACTAGCTTTGGCTCTGCCCTTGGACGACCGACAATACTTCTGTATTGATGTACGGACACGCAAGCCAAGACAACAATCCTGCACCACTGCCACAGACTCATTACGGTGAGGCTGCCTCTGCTGCGAGGGGTGAACGTTTATATGTTATGGTTACTAAGGCATCGGATCCTGACATTCATTACCCCACAGCTGTCTTGGCTGATACATTAACCGCATCAGTGGATCAAGTGAGGAGGTGTCGTCTCTCACATCAGCTACTTTTTTTTCCAGCTTTTCCCCCGTAAGCCATTGATAGAACAAAATAAATACAGAATACTGAAACACAAAACAAGTGCACACACACTTCAAGCTAGACTATCTTGTTCACCTTGGATTGTTCTTCAACATGACTGGTGAACAATTAACTGAGAGATTATTGAGCGACTACGGTAAAGCCAGAGCTTCTAGATCTGATGCTTTAGGAAGTCATTAGTAAACAGACCCACTGCCTATGGTTTCTGGCCGACATGTCATACTTTCTTGGTTAATGTGCAGTCAGGGTTTTGTATTGTCTGTGCTGAGTGTGGATGACTTTGGGAGGACGTGATTGATGGATATGACAAGAAATAGAAAGCAGTCTCAAGTGAAAGTGAAAAGGTGTGGGTGAGAGATAAGAGAGACTAGTTAAGGCAGATGCATGTGTGATAACAAGCCTACAGTCACAGTAAGTCTTCAACAACTGGAAAATCCATTAAACTGGCGTCACTAATTCTTATTTGGTCTCGTTTCACCATGTCTAATGCGGATTAGAGATTAGAGATGAAAATAGAATACTTGGTGTGTGGCTGTAATAATTCATGGGAGGGTTTAGTCTCACCTTGCAGACTTCGAGGACGTGGACTCCATAGGGTAGCACGAGGCGCGGTCAGCACAAAACTCGACACTCCAGATTAAGCGAAGGAGGAGCGCAGATGAGAACTCCTCCTGGACCGCTGCGAACCCGTAGACAACCGACGAGGGCTGGATTGTGGCGTAAGGGAATCTACAAACGCACATGGGAAAGGATGATAACGTGTCAATGTTCAACACTTCGGCGACTGAAGAGAGCGATTGCCAATACATAACGACACACCAAGTCTAAACCTTCAAGTTAGACTATCTGTCCTCGGTTGCCTTCTTACACAACCACTCTTGGGTTATTCTTCAAAGAATGGTAAACAATTAACTGCTACCCACAAACAACAAGTCCAACAACTGATTTGAAAGTGGCTTTCAATGTGCTGTAGACCACGATCATCATTCATGATATGTCAGAGAAAACTGTATATTGGTATGGCAAACTGATAGAACGCGCTGTTTTATAGAACTAAGATTCATCTGAATTAACGTTTTGTAATGATGTATGTTTCGTATGCTTATGCAACAAAAGCATGAATACGCAGGTCCTTCATAAGACCATAGAACATAAACTAGATGATCGGACGCAACGCTCCCAGTGATTACAGCAGAAATGGGGGTTTTATTTGCCATGGTGCCAGAGGGTGAGCAATGTTGTTAAATACTTTATCTAAGTCCAACAATGAGACCCTCTCATACTGTGTTATAGCCATGCTTACAGAGAGCAAATGCTGAGATTTGTGTGAGAAAATTGTAGAGATAAGTAAAGCTAATAATTGCTGATATGAATATAATAAAACTCTAAGTCTCCCCTCCCTGTGGGAAAAGAACTAGTGAATTTAAGCTAGCTTGACCTTGGCCACCGGCAAAGACAGAATGTTCCCACACAACTATTTATTCCAGAGATATTAATGCATCTTGTGGGTGTGATGCTTGTCACAAGCATCACAGTGTTGGCAGTATAGTATACTGATATTCTCTTGGATGACAGCTCACCATAGGTTGCCAACAGTTTTCGATTTTCCACCTTGGGAATGAACGTGGTTGGTAGAACTTGTTTGTACACAAATAGCCAAAGCCGAAATGGTACAAAAAAACAGTGGCATAAGTACAAAAGCCACATGAGTGCGTAGGAGAGACGGACAGAGCGGGGATAAGCGGCATTGAGCAGCGAACCTGGAGCTGTGTTCCTGCTTGTTGCACATGTTTAATGGTGGTGAACAAGAAAAGCAGTGTCAGTGATTCTTTTTACACATAATATCTGAACACCCACTCACAGACTTTTCCATGAAAAATCAATACGTTCCCTGATGCCTTCTACCCTACTTCCCCTCTCTTTCTTCTACTCCTCCCTCACACCCTCTATTCTCCCAGTACCTTTTTATCTTTCTGGATATTCACTGATCTGCGTCCCTAATTGTACACAGCATAAAATTTCCAAGACGCCCATTGTGACTTTTATTCAGGAGGGGGAACACAGCAAGCAAAATGCATGTTCATGAGAGGGGGGGTGGATGGTGGATGAGGAATGTGTGAATTCTCTCATTGGATATGGGGAGTAGAAGGGCTCGGGAGGACAGAGGGGGTAAAACAGGGAGGGAGTAAACCAATAAGGAAAAGAAATTGACAGGGGAAAATGCACCGAGACCAAACAAACCGATTAAGTCAGGGGGCTTTGCCCCCCCCCCCAAAAAAAAAAAACAAAAAACAAAAACACCCCAACCCCCAAAAAAACCAAACAACCCCCCCCCCCCGCCCCCACCAAAACAAAACACCCCAAAAAACCAAAAAAAAAACAAAACCAAAAAAAAAAAAAAGGGTTAAAACTATCAGACTACCTGAGTAAACAAAGGGTCACGGGGTTCTAGCTCATATTTGTGGAGATCAAGCCAAGAGTTAAATAGGCAAAGTGGATGTCCCTCTAAAACATTCGTTGCGAGCAAATAAGGGATTATGGGGGGGTTAAGGGACCCCGGCTCTGGACAACAACAACAACAACAACAACAGTGGCAAGGAGATTACATGGTGCCGGGCTCACTCTTGAACGGTGACAAGACGTATGGTAACAAACCCCACATTGTCATCTAAAGAGATTATTTCATTCATGATAAAATGAAGATCACCTAGAAAACAGGGAACCTTCAGAGGCCATGCTGGAGGACTGGGTATTCGGGGACTCAAAGGAGCTGAGGGCGTCATGTTAATGGGACTGAGAGAAGTCCTGGATTCCCCCATGCGCCCATGAATCGTAATCTAGCACAGGGGTGCTAGCACCAGTCTCAGGGGACGCAGGGGGATGGTTAAGTGCTCTCCATGTCGACCATCGCGGTGGAGGAGAGGGCTGACGGGCACTCTCACTCATCAGACTGGAGAGGACAGAGGGAGGTGCAGAGGGGGAAGGCAACAAAAGGTCAAAGAGGTCAAAGAGGTGATATGGAAACACATACAGAGGCAAGAAAGACAAGATGATAATTCATTTTTAAGTCAACTCTCTCGGATTTCTGAAGTCAGCTGCTACCATGCTCCCAAAAGTAGAGGGATACACAAGGTCATGAGGAGACCATCTGGGAACCATGAATGTTTGTACAATCTTTTGCCAATCCATAGAATAGATGTTTTTTTAGCAGAAAGGTTAGGGGATCACCAAAGCTGTCAGTATCCATCCTCTGGGCCCATGAATGCGTACACAATTTCTGCTAGCTTTGAGATAGTCAGTTGGGATCAAATGGCGGACAACTGCACAATGGTGAAAACTGATAACCATCATTAACACCATCAACACCAAAGAGTAAATATGCCTGGTTGTCTTCAATGCACGATTAACACAGCATAATAGTAAATGAGCAGGCGGATGCAACGTGAGGCCTCACTCTACATGTGTGCCTGTGTTCATAGTGGGTCAGCAGACAGTAAGGGAATGAAGGACACAGAGTATCTTATAAATAACAACAGGGCCCACCTCCGCTCCCTTGACCTATTCACTCCAAATACAGTAACCCCCATCCTGTAAACATCATAGTGCTGCAGAAAAGAGAAAGACAGAGGTTCGAGAGAAGAGGGTGAAGCGGGGAATTGTGAGGGCTGAATGTAGCGTCCTTGGCTGTGCTCGACTAGGCTAGGTCTGAGGGTAGCTAGAAGATATCTGGAGGACTGGCTTCTCCGTATTGTGGGTGAGGGTGAGAATCTTTGCTGAATGAAACAGGTGAGGAATTGGAGGATCTTGTGGTAGGCCTTAAGAACCCAGCAGAGGGAATGCGCGCGGGGACTCATCTTCTACACTCACACCCCAGTAGAACATCAATACATCCAAGCATGTAACACCCTGGCCCGATCACACTTAAGATAAGACCGTTCACTCAGGCCCCAATTACGAAATGGGACCGCTGGGGTGTACGCAGTTTGAGCCGGTGGCAATAGCCTACCAATGCAAAGGCAGCAGCTTGCTGGTTTTTCTCAGCCATTCCTCACCTTCTACACATGACTCCTCGAGTTTAACCCTTAAACTTCGTCGCCAAGGATGCAATTTTGTCTGTAGGCCTGTTTGAAGGAGAGCTGACTGCATGCATTACATGTTCTTCCCTCAAAAAGTGACTCCCAGGTTAGTCAATGTAAAAGATCTAATGACAGGCAGACATGAATCGGTATCCATTGAAGCAGATCATAAAGTAAAGATCATTTGCATATAGTTTTTCCCTAGAGTGCAGCCCGGCAAATCAAATGAATGAGTAGACGTGATTCTATGCGTTACGTAGGCTTTTAATGATAAAAACAGTTTAAACCCTTCAAGAGAGAGGGAAGAAAATGGAAGAAATTGGACAACTTTCAGGCTGGAGGTGGCTAGCCTGACCAAAGTAGATCAATGATATAACTGAAATATAGAAAAGATGTACAACAACAACAGACTGGCTCAAAGCCAAATACAGATATGGAACGGAGCTGTAAAACAATCCTTTAAGCACATTATCTACATCTGCAACGATTGCTCGTTGAGGAGGAATAAAAGTACAGTTCATTTACCATTTACATGGCAGAGGTGGAAACACAATCAGCGTAGGCTACTCCTACACTTGAAAACAAATGTCTCAGCACACTTCAGCTTCTGCAAATATATATATAAAAAAAAGGGACTTGCATGTTCTGGCATATGGAGAGTTAGGAATTTTGGAAATACGGACCATCTAATGTTTTAGTTTGGAGCCATTGGGAAAAGACGCCACAGCAAAGTTATAGACATGTCAGATTTTACGTTTTTCAGGTTAATACAGAGTCCAGAAGAATCACAGCCCAGAGGAGTAACGGTGATGAATCTAATAGTAAAGACCTGAAGATTCCCACCGTAAAAAAAAAACACTACATTGAAAGAAGCCTGGCAGTGAGCAGACCGATTTGCACTGAGCTACTCACTATTCAATACACATTGAATTCGAATGGAGGCAGTGGTGTGTTAGGTCTGCTAGGATAAGCACACCTCTTTAGCCATTCAGACGCTAGCTCCTGACCCTCAGGTCTTCCCTTAGGGACATCCTGTTAATTTAAATCACTTCATTCAGCACTGACTCATCATAATAATGCTTCACGGCCCAAAAAAAAATAACAAAGAAAAGCTTAGTGGGTACAAGATTATACTCTTCATTTAAACCCGGGAAATTTGTTATATAGTGGTCAGATTAGTTACATTGGAATCACAGAATATGAATAAGTATTGTCAATACACCACATATACTGAATGCAGGACTATTCTATTCATAAGCGTAGACACAAGGCTTTTTTGAATATGGAGTTTGTTGCCCCCCCTATCAGCAGTTATGAAGGGACCAGCAAACCTGTGTTGCCACCAAACATACAAGCTGAAAAACGTAAACAGAAATCTGCTTCGCTGTAGTGTAGACTGCGGGGTCTTGTGGATTGCGACGGAGAAAACAGAAGAGGGAGAGAGACGCATGGGGTGGAGAGAATGTCAGTCAAGCTAAATTTACAGGTCTTCGTCGGCAACATGTAAGCAAGTTGAGACAGAGAGAGGAGAGAGAAACAAAGGCAAGCTTTGTGTGTAGGTCAAGACCTCTCTTTGTGCTCCTCAGCCAAGCTGTGCGGGCATTGTGCACACTGAGCGAAGTGAGCAAGGTCATACGCGTTTGTGGGGGTAGGTTGGGAGTAGGGTCTAAAGAGGAGGAGCGGGGAGAGCTGGACAAAGCCCACTACAGGAGTGCCAGGTCGCCATGGAGATGCCCGACACACTGATCACACTTTGAAAATCGCGGCAGAGGGCAGGCAGCAGGCATGGGAGACGCTTCAACTCAACAACCAAATGGAGATCCCAATCTCTCATCATCCAAAATCATGAAATCCATTACAGGAATTAGTGTATTAGCAGGTCTGAACCCTAATCATAGGCCGGATGTATGAGGGGAGCCTAAATAATTTTTTTTTTTTTCCCATGCATGTCCTGATGGATTTCTGCAAGTGCTTAGCATGTTCACCAGCCCCCCCATGTTATTGCTCATCCATCGAGTGAAAAGACCACATTAGACAGACAGGCCATGAAGCTGCTCTTAGCTCCCGGCTGTGAGGAAGATTATAAACAGGCTCTGAATAAGCCCGGCATGCAGCAAGCCTCTAACTCCAACAGGAAAGGAGAACAGAACAGCGGAGGAAGGTAGTTTACACAGAGTAGGAGATCTTTAAGAAAATGATCATAAATCACAACGTATCGTTGAGCGTGAGAAGCAAGTTCTGTATTGCTCCTGTGCAACTGCAAAGTATAATCGCACTCCATGATAAAACTATTGTGTCTTAGCATACGGAAAAAAATCAAGCTCTATACTTTCCAAATCCATCAACAATGAGGACAAACATGCAGTACCAACGGGTTGTGATGACATGAGACACAGCTAAAGCTGCAGAAGTCCAAGATGAGAGAGGTGTGTATGGGTTGTCTCGCAAGGCGAAACAAAATGGCATCATCAAAAACACTGTGGTCCTTCCAAGACAACCTTGCAATTGAGAGAAGACAGAAGTTGCACGCATACATTTGTCTGTCTGCAGTCTTGATACCGGTCTATAAAGTAGACTCGTGATAGTTCTATAGAATATAAGAAACCAATCACAATTAAGTAGGCAAACTGCTACTGCCCTACCTTCTCATCCCAAAAACTTGAAGTCTTCGTTTGGCAATTGTGATTCCCTGGACAACATGAATCCAGCTTTTCCACAAGTGTTAGAGCATTCAGGTGCGTGTGGTGGCGTGTGAGGTGGCAGTGTCTGTGAGGAGGAGAGAGAGAGAGAGATGATGAGAGAGAGAAGAGAGTGTGTGAGAGATGAGGGGAGAGGAGAGAAGGAGAGAGAGGCGTTAGACTACAGGTTAATATTAATCACCATCCTGTGGTCTGAGTGCTAACAGGCCTGTCGAAGAAGGGCCCCGGGATACACGGTGGTCTTAGAGCAGAAATAGGCTGATGGGGCTGAACCTAACAGCCCCGCCTGGCACATTTTTGTTGAAAGAGTCACTCTATGAGCTCAGTCTGGACCGTGCCCGCAGTGTAAACACTCAACTGAGCCCTTACCTCAGGGCTGATATGCTGGTCGGTTGCACTCTTATCGTTTAGGGAGATGACCCCAAAGTACAGGGGGGAAGACATTGGGGATTTAGCTGTAATCTGCGACAGATGAGTTGATGAAGCGAAAACAGTTCAACTTGTACGTTATAGTTGACTAGCCTGGTCATTAGGGTCAATGGACAGGTAAATCTATAAAAGCAAAAAAGCAAGTTGTGTGTCTGACATTTAGACTTGAAAGGTCATAAAACTGATGTGTTGCAGATGTAATTCAGATATACAGGTACGTTATTTTGTATAACTTTAATACAGAGCATGTAGATTTTTGATTATTATTCCCTCATTGTTGTACAAATAGAAAACTATAACAAGTGCGTAGCTTCCTTAATCTGCTCTGACATAATTTCCAGTCTGCGTGGCCCCGTTGTGTCACAAACATCGAATTCTATCTGACGACACAAACAGTTTACAAGTCTGAAAGTGTGTGCGTGCACAAGTCAAGTCTTTTTTTCTGAATCTCTAGTGTTTTATGGCATGGGAACACGCTAAGGCACAGATCGTTTGTGGTTAATCCCGAAGCCTACCTGGGAACTACAAGTCCCAGGAGTCTTGCGAGGGGGAAAAACCGAGCTGCATTGAATGAATTCTGCATGTGGGACTGACATTCTGTGAGAAGATATAATAAGTAAGTAGAGGCAGTTTGAGGGTCAGTAATCTACTCATGGCATTAGAAATGTTTGGTGAGTTAGTACAACATAGCAGCGAGTGAGGAGAGGAAAATCAGACAAAAAGCGTGACAAAAACAGGATTATAAAACAGTACATACTGCATTTCCATTAGTGCATCTTCTTTACTGTATCATTATTTGATGTGATGCAAATAAGACTGCATTCAGTTTCTCGCATTTAAATCCAGAGAGATGTGATGTGTCAAAAAAAAAAAAAGTTGGCAACTATGGATGATTTCTGATAATAATAATAATAATAATGATGAAATTCTGTGCATATATTACACGTGAGAGTATGCAACCTGAGAACACAGTATAAAAAGACGAGACCAATACTGTACGATCAGTGCTGCGCTGTAGCTTGATTTTTCAAATGATAAAAAAGAAAGGTCACAGAGGTCAAGTTTTAATCAGCTACTCAAAGTTGTGAGCTAGCACAGCCCTGCACAGCCCACGTATGCTTTCAGTTCAAATCCTAAGAGCTTAATTTAACAAATGAATGAAATACAGTTGAAATGAACTGAACGCATACTGCGGCGTCGATGGTTCTCCATCTAAAAATAGCAATTAACAAAAGGAATGTCCCCAACGGGATTCAGATCTATGCATGTTCAGATGACCGGTTGCCATGTCAACCCTTAAGTCTATTTACACTGCACTCTTCAAATCGTGCCATTTCAAATACACAATTATCTGATTTAGTCATACATATATACTTTAGTATAAAAATATGATCCAATTCAATTAAAAACACAAGTATGTGGCATTTAAGCAAAAAAAACAAAAACATACAGTACTTTATTACATTTACCAAAACGAGGAATACAAAAGTTGATCATCATTAGTACCTTGTATACCTCATGAGCTAAAAGTCGGGGCGAGCAGTCAATGTGATCATTTCAGCTATGTACAGTACACTCTGTTTATACAATGTGATGTAATTATTACCATTTCTTGTGACTGAATTTCGAAAAAAGAATCCATTATGATTTAAGTAGATTTTGGTTGGATAAGGAAACTCCGTCGCAGATTTACATACTATATATTATCCAAACTATCCTTATCACCATTCCCTTACTGCAGGTCTTCTGTGTAGCATGTTCTTTTTTTTCTACAAAAGCAAGTATGACAACAAAAATTACAGGAGTGGCCTCTTCACATGCATCGTTATCGTCGTAGAGGACAAAAAACAACTTGTGGAAACGTATTTGGTCTCAATCCATCACCAGACACTTGTCTAATTGCAAAAAAACAAACATCTTTTAGCCGTTTGCAAAGTCTAAGTCGCTTTATTTCACTCATACAGTTAAATAAGTGCAGATTTCTTCGCCCCAAATCAAGTGTCTAATGATGAAAATCTTCTTATTGTTAAAGTATTGGTTTAATCTGAGGCCAAACCATTGTTTTTATAGTGCTTTTCCTTTGTCGTAATATAAAAAATGTGCACATAAGACCCCTGAATCTTAATCAACTGCATGTGTTATGATGACCAAACACGGCCAGTGAAGTACAATAGAAGGCAGACAGAGACTGACAGAGGGAGGGAGGAGGAGAGACACAATAATGAGATGTATTTTGAAGGGACGGGGCTTCAATGACTGAGAAAAAAAAAAAAACATGAAATAATTTATGCCAAAACGCCAAAAATCATCTGCCTGTAATGAGGTTGTAATGCGCTTTATCTGGGTGGTGGCCCTCGAATAACAGCACACAAAACATGATGGAGTGCCAAATGTCTGCGCGTGTGTTTTGTGAAAAAGGCATTTTTAACAGGTATAAAATAGT